>NC_063193.1:11573913-11786413 GCF_017589495.1 Alosa alosa | reverse complement strand
GCCGTGGCCTACTGGTTAGCACTTCAGACCTGTAACCGGAGGGTTTTCCGGTTTGAACCCCGACCAGTAGGCACGGCTGAAGTGCCCTTGAGCAATGCCCCTAACCCCTCACTGCTCCCCGAGCGCCACTGTTGTTGCAGGCAGCTCACTGCGCCGGGATTAGTGTGTGCTTCACCTCATTGTGTGATTACTGTGTGCTGAGTGTGTTTTACTAATTCACGGATTGGGATAAATGCAGAGACCAAATTTCCCTCACGGGATCAAAAGTATTTATACTTATACTCAAACTACATAAAGGTTATTAGTGCATCTGACAAGTGTAGCGGGGTTTAAAGGCCAAAACCATACAGTATGTGTCTCCATTGGATCTTCACTGGTAAATTTCAACAAAGTACCAAAGTCACCTCTGCTCTCCTCACATCTTTGTATCTCAATGAGATTCCTAGGGACACTAACAGCATAATCCAATCATTATCATTGTCTACCCATTTCGTTCCCTCTCTAACTCTCTCTCTCTCTCCCTATTACCCTCAACACTTCTTTGGTCTGGTGACAATTTAGCAACAGAGCGAAAAAGTAGAGAACAAAATGTTTCCCACCGTTTGGTACCAAGCTGTTGCTGTGACAAGCTCTGCAGAGCAGTATGAGAGAACCTGACATCTTGGCATTCCTTATGAATAAAACATGTACAGGACACTTAGACTGAACGCGTAAAGCTTTTGTTCTTTGGTCTATACTATGCAGGGACAATTTAATGTAGCACACATACTCCATCAAATTGACATCACACAATAACATTATGAGTATGAGAACAGTTAAAATTGCCCACAAAGTGCAAATGCTCCGTAATAAACTGCAGGAATTGTTTGTTGAAGGGTTCGTATTATTCTCTTTTAAGTTCTTCATGTGCTTTATGTAACACCACTGAAAGGGATATACTGTATAGATTATATCTGTAAACAGCAAATTAAGAAACACCAGTTCAATAGGCCTACTATAGACCAATAGAAACAATGGATTAGTGCCCCACATTTAAGGCACTGAGAGTAAGGAATGCACAGCTATGTCTTTTCAGGAATAACAGAAAAATCATAATATAGTAGAGAGATACATATAGACATACAGATAGACACCTGCTTACTGGTGTTGGATCAAGTAAAGGTCAGACTGTAACAAAAAGAGTTCGCACGATGTTTGCTCAGAACAGAGTGTGGACTCTTGGAAGAGCTTGAAAGCAGCTCCCCTCTTGTACTTCATGTCATAATTACAAGTAAAAGAGCTGGCTATGTCATTGTTTAAGATGTGACAGATGTTGTTACCATGCTGCACTAGTCCAACATGTCATTAATTCCCATCTGTCTAGTCTGACAGATAAAACTACTGCTTTATAAAATGCCACGGGCATATATGTATATAGTGATTCTACATCAAAGTGCTATAAGGAACTTTTTTCTGTTGTATCATGCAGAATAATCTTGATGAGTTCTTGGCAAAATGAATGCAAAGTTGTCTCCATTATCAAAAAGAGAAAAGAGGAAAAGCTTCTATATGCCACAATGCTTCTTAAACAACATACAAATCTACTGAATGTTTTGGAATTATGAATTGCATTTGGTACCAGCCAGATGATCTGAATTTAATGGCATGAAAGTTTGATGACATGAAATAAAACTGAGTTTAAAGAACATGAAAGAGAAATGTTAAAAAGCTTCCTCATAATGCACACAGGCATACAAACACACACACACACACACCACAAAAAAACATAACATCCTTTAAATCTTTGTCTCCAAAATCTGCAGAAACTGCAGTCCACTCCGGTGGCTCTGACCTATTCGCAGCTCATTGTTCGTTCAAACAATTCCTGAATCATCTCCAAACTGAAATGAACACAGCAAAATGCCTTTAAATGCACCTCAAACACATTCCATTAAAGCTGTGTTTGAAAAGCCGCCCTTTTTGTACTCACACAACGGCTCTTCTCAAATTCAGGTCTCATTCCAACTTCTATTCAATTTCCCTGATACTGCTCATATCAATTACAGCCTTTTTCATTTAAAATCGCCAAAAACTCTTATTTTTCTGCTAAGAAAACATTTTGAACATAGCGAGACAAAACAAATTAAAAAAAAAGGGGGGATTGAAGAGAAGGGAAAGAGAAAGAAGAAAGTAAAGACAGAGAGGATACTACAATGGCACATGAGTGATGCCAGCTGATTTAGTGGAGATCTGAGGCCGGGATGAAAGCGAGGTAGGGGGGCAAAGGAGGGGATTTTGAGGTTGGCAAATGAACCGAGGGGATGGAGGTTTTGGAGTGGGGGTAAAGGGGAGAAAAGACTGAGTCTGAGAGTTTTTTTTTTTTTTTTGATGGTGAACCTTCCAATTAACTCTCCTGAGATGTGGAAAACTTTCATATTCTAATTGTGTCTGATCTGAGACCAAGAGAGAGCGAGAGCGAGAGGCTCAGAGGATAAAGACAGGGAACCCCTGCTGGGACGGGGGAGCTTGCTCACTTGGCTGGGACGGGGGAAACCAGGCTACCTCCTGAACCCACATACCCACAAACCCGCCACCATCTCTACCGTGTGTGGAGAGACAGTCACTGGGGTCGTGCACTCTGGCTTCAGGGGACAAGAGACACACAGACAAACTAGGACAAGGAGGCGTATCATTGGGACTGGGTATATCAGAGAATAAAAATGTGTGCAAGACCTATGGAAATGAATGAACAGGTCATAGGGCTATATTTAGAATAATGATTCGAGCACTGTTGTCTCTTATTTCATATTCTGAGATAATACATTTAATAACAAAATGTCTATTGTTCTCAGTTCAGGCCTCTCTATTTCTTATTGAAATCCTTGTCTATTCCCCATCTCTCTCACAGTTATATGAGGGAAGGACCACAGTGAAACACATCAGACATCAAACACAACACAGAAAGCCAGTTTAAGTCAGTTTATCTTTTTTACTTGAACAAAAAAAAAACACTGTCTTGCCAAACTTTGCAGGGCTATTAAGCTGAGTATCCATGGTACACCAACAGCAAAAACCAGGCGTACAAACATCTGTGTCTGCAATTTACGAAGGAGTCTGAAAAGCCAAGAACCTACACTGTGGGTTTACTTACAGAGGACATAAAATAGTGGGCTGCAGTTTCATGTCTCATTACTGAACATCCATTTAAGGTCATACCCACACACAAGACTCCCTTTATCCCCTTCACAGACACACGCACGCACGCACGCACAGTGCACTCTGACTAACACTCTGCACACAAAGAAGTCAAAATAGTCAACAGCAGTTATAAAAACACATCAGCAGATCACTCTAAGATTTACTAGCATTTGTTATTGACATTAAGACAAACAGCCACCACAGAACACCTCTGGGCAGCCTCTCTGTCTGTGTAACACAGGGTTAAGGGCCAGTGGTACTGCTGAGACAACAGTCTGGGAGCGGTGGCTGTGCACAGGGGACTGGATGGCCGGGGGCCTTTCATTAATCAGGATGAGCACCCAAGGCTTTATGTGCTATTAAACTGCACTGAACATGATTACTTTCAATTCAGTTAAAAACTGTGCCTTCCATGTGATAGACAAAGGCTTGTAAATATGTGTGTCTCTCTGTGTTTGTGTGTGTGTGTGTGTGTGTGTGTGTCTCTCTCTCTCTCTCTCACACACACACACACACACACACACACACACACACACAGTACACACACATAAACACAGACACACAAATAAACACAGGCACACGCATACAAAAACACACTGCTGTCCTAATGGAATAACAGAGGCAAACCCAACAGAGGGGGAAATAGACTACCAAACATACTGGATGCATCGTTAGCCCCATAGGCATGGCCTTGGTCTCCTTCTATTTGGCTACTCAGCACAATATGGTGTGCAAAATGCCTTTGGTTTAACCAACAAATATCCCACTCAACCAACGTGGTATGTGCAAATTAATTTGTGAAACAGTGTGGAACTAACTCAAATTTAGCTAACCAACATGTAAACAAACAGATGAAATGCATTCTGTTGCTCTCTTGTGACTAAACTGAATGTGCCGCGAAAACAAATGTAGTTACAAATCAAGAAGAGCTAGAGATGACAAATCTCAGGGATATTTCTTTACTTCACCTGCCCAAATGAACCATTTACACTAAATGCAACCAGAAGGAATGTACAGTAAATAGGTGAGCTGTTCAGTATGATTGCTTCTTGGATGTGCTTTTTGGATTCTTGGCTTGGTGTATATGCAAATAATTGAAAGGCCTATGACTCATTTTGTGTACTTTTGTTGCTTTCCACATAATACAGTTGCTAACAACTTATTGCAACGGCACTCAAATGAAAATTCCAAATGGTGGTGAGCTCTTTTAAGTCATTATAATGCATAGAGATGCATTCAGTCACAGTCTGATGTTGAAACCTGAATGCTTTCAATGTCTTTGTAATAAAAGCAAACCACAAAGAACTATCATGACACAAATATTTAGATACATTTGCAGTATGTTGAAAACATATGCTAATTACATAAAAAGGTGTTTAGAAGAACTGTTTCCTGTTTTCTGCGTCAAATTATTTATGGTAGAAAACATAGGAAGGCCACAAATCAGACCATGGCACGATGCTCTAGGTCAAGAGCGGTCAGCCAATCAACAAGTCATAAAAGTCCTGCCATCCATCAAGGCAGACTAAAACAACAGAAGGGGCAACATTGTTCTCAGTTTGGGATAACAGGAAATGCCACCCAATTAGAAAGACACGAAAGGACAAGAGGAAGAATAGGCACCGTGCATATAATGGTTATGAATTTAACCTCAGTTCTCTGAAGGAGAACACAAGATATCAACCAATGGGAAGTCATTTTTGGGTGACATCATCGATCTGAACCAATCTCCAATCACACATTTTGTTGGTTAACATCAAGTGAACTTGACTGAAAGAGAACTGACAGTGTTAGAAAGTTGAGCACTGAAACTTTTCTGATGAACAGAAACACAAGCCATGAACACAAACACACATACAAACAAACAAACCCTTTGATTGTGGCCACAATTAGTGCTAAACATATAAAAAGAGGGCATTCTTACGAGAATTTAAAGAATACATGTCTTGTAAATAAATGTAATAAAAACATAACTGTTTTATTGGTAACTGTTCATGTCCTTTCAGTAATCCTCAGATTCCAGATGTTGGGATGTAATGTGGCTAAGCAAAATGCCACAAACCTTTGACCATTAAAAAACAAACCTGGCAGGAATTCAGCTGTGTAGAGCCACCACACTAGCTTAGCATGCTCACTCGTGCCATAAAGGCAATATGACAATTCATCCTAAAAGCACAAGCTAATTCTTCTTTCAAAGTTCTTCTCATTTCAGCTACTGTATGCTTTCATAAACTATGACACACTTGTTTCAAAGCTGCAATATTTATCACAAAATATTAAAGTTGGGAATGTACCTGAGGGTTTGAGAATGTGTATGTGGCATTTGATGACTTAACACAAAATATCCACAATGAGAGATATACAGAGAGAATGCGATTGATATGCAGAGAGAGAGAGAGAGATTTACTGTATCATGTGAAAAATAGAGTGGAAAAGAGTAAGGAAGAGAATGAGACAATGAGAGAGAGAGAGAGAGCAGAGGTTGTTTCTAAGTCTTGCTGCCACGCATGCTTAACCTTGCAGTTGTGGTGAGACGATGCTGCTTGCATATCAATGCTGAAGAGAAATATCTGAGGTGGATAACACTGCAAGCAAGTATTCTAGCAGTGGCAGAAACAACATTGTTCCCCCCAAAACAGCATCTGGAAGAAACACACTCAGTGTTTCATTGATTTATCAGTGATGTATGCTACCGTGAGCAACAAAAAACAGCCCCTTAAAACCATGGTTCTGACATTCTGTATATTCTTTTCCTTCCACTTTCATGCCGAGCCTTACATTTAGATTTCTGTTCTGGTTACAGGAAATTGCAATGCTGGAGGATCCTAAATTATTGGGTGTTTGGTTTCATTTCTGGCAGAGGAGGTCTGTCCACATACCACAACTACTACCACAAACAACAGTTTATGCACTAAACACTATTGAACCCTGGCCACGGAGGCATTTTATGTCTATGGCACAAAGAGCATGGCTGTGTTGCACACTACCTCATCTACATCACTTCGCTCTTCTTCTACATTAGGCTCCTCCCTGGAAACATACAGGCTGTTATCACCAGCTATTTTGAACTCTTACAGAGAGGCTACACTGGGCACGTAACTGAAGCGTTCCGTTCGCTGAGCGTCTGCTGCAACAATTAACTTGCACTATAATCAATGGAACTGGCTATACCAGACGTGATAGCGGTGTGTACATTCAAAATAATTAGAGCAGTCTTCTAAAACTATTTTTACGCTTTGTGAACAGAGCGCTTCAGTTGCGAACCCAGTGGAGCCTGGGCCTTAGTGCTGTAGTATTATTTCACACCAGGTTACTCAGATTAAGTCTAATTCAAAGCTCATCCTCAGGGTGAGATCCATCTTGGGTAAAGAGCAAAAGGCTAGTTCAAGATTTCTGGCAATATTTAAATGTGCAAAAGGCAGAACCATTTTAAAGATGTATAAAAAAGATAATGCAGAAAGTAGGAAAGTGTTTCCCATTAAATGTTTAAAGTTCCTTGCATTACATTCTAACATGAAAAAAGCTCGGTTACACTTTATTTGACTGTATCGACATGACTCTGTCATGACTGTGTCATAAACAAGTCATAAACGTTTATGACATAACGTTTCTGTCATTAAGTGTCATTCGGTTTTTGTCATAACAAGTTAGGGTAAGGATTAGGGTTAGAGTTAGGGTTAAGGTTAGGGTTAGGATTAGGGTTAGAGTGCATGCGTCATGACAGTGTGTGTTCTTATGTCGATACCGTCAAGTGTTACCAAAAGCTCTAAGATGCTCTAAAAAAAGATGCTCTGAGAAAACAAAAGTCTTCCTGGCCTCTCTCATCAACAAAAATACATTTTTAACATGTTCTGACGGTGTCAAGCTATTAGTCAACTACCAATCAGTTAGACGTGCTTGCCAGACAGTGTTTTTCTATTTTTACAGAATACATAAAGGGCAAGACATAAATTCCTTCAGTGATATCAAGTGGTGGATATCAAATATCTGAACATAGTTACAGAATCTTACAGCATCTTCATCTCTGCACACATTTTATATGTTTGGGGGTGCTGTTGGGCTAACTACTTTCACTACTGTTCAATTAATCATTTACCAGGGGCAAAGAGCAGATAAGCAGGTTGTGTTCTGGTGAACAGACAGTGATAAAGGTACAAGACTGGATATCTACAGGGTTGTCTACCAGAGATAGCATAATGCCACACCACTATTGGAGATTCCAGTAGGTAATAGATGTTTGTTGATAATAGATGTTCTCTATCTCCAATTGTCTTCTGATGGACTACCTGAAAACCTTCAAGGATCCTCTCAGTTGTCAGATGTGTTTGTGTAAGATCCTTCCCTGCTATCTGATACAATCAGTGTCTTGCTGTCACATCTAAAGGGCCCTGCAGTATCCTGAGTGAGTGTTTAATGTGAGGTCTCCCCAGAGCCATCTTCACTTTCCTGAGGCTTGACTCGTCCTGCCAGCATGAGGAAGATCTGAAAGAGATTCTTCTTGTCAAAAGAGTGGGCATGGGCACAGCATTGGTCTAAAGGCCCTGCAAAGCAAGTCCAGTACCACAAGCAGCTCAGAGCAGTTTCAGCATCCAGGACACATGTCAGATTTTGGCATTTTGTATTCTGTGAATTTATCATGGTATAATCCAAGATTAGAGGTTATATCTGTCCGAGAACAAAGTGAATTAGGTCATGGTTGGTATTGTATTATTACAAAAGTGCTGGAGGGCATAATTTCACCTCAACTGTTACGGTGCATACAGTGGTACCTAAAGTAGTAATAAAATGGAACCATATCAAATGTGGTTATCATACTGACAAAACACAAATACTGCTTTGAAAACATTTAAGATTATTTGGATTATTGAAATTTAAATTATTGGATTTAAAGAATTGTATTTCCATTGTAATATACAATTATAACAAATGTCATTTTGCTCTGATGTACATCCCAGCAACTAAACCAAATGCAATTATGTGATATACTGATCCTCGTGGTAGTGACTAATCATCTTCAGCCTGCTATTATATAGGGAGTACCTCTAAGTTTCATTATCCTCACCTCCAATAGGCAGCCATCAAGTCTGTATGTGCACCTGTCACATAGGGATTAGAGTTTGCAGCCGCCTGACTACTCTTGTTTGTGACTTGATTTAGAGACACTCCCAGATTCAATGTATATATTATTGACTGCAGAGATATGACTTAATACCATTTAGAAAAACAAATTAGTTAGGGGTAACACAGCCTTGCAATTATTCCTCAGAAGCCAAAGGGCACTTTCTTAAGAATAGCAGCCGGAATTAGCCCTGTCCGATAGCATAATTTCTCCCAGCATACAATCCTCCCACACAAAGAACAACACTGATTCAGCACTTCCTGCCAGGTTCCGAGAGTTTTGTTAAAAGGAGCCTGGCAATGCCTCCAGCCAGCCATCAGCCTGGAACAACCAGACAACAACGGCAGTGTGGGTGCCTAAACCACTGGCCCTCAGGGAGATGGTGTGTGTGTGTGTGTGTGTGTGTGTGTGTGTGTGTGTGTGTGTGTGTGTGTGTGTGTGTGTGTGTGTGTGCGCGCGTGACTGAGGTGTTATATATTTTTCTATGTCAACTCAAGACATTAGAAGAGCAGCGATGAGAAGAAAATAGGCAATCACTGTGTAGACATCTGGAGTTAGCCTCGTGAGACCATCCTGATCTCGCGAGCTTCAGCTTTCCACTTGCAGTCTGGCATCCTCCCAAAAATTTAGAGCAGTTCGCCAAACGAACGGCCAATCAGCGTTGGTTTTTAGGCGGGTTTAGGTGTGACACAACAAACAACATGACGGCATCCACAGATGAGATGAGCGTAGCTTTCACGCATGTTTTATCTGAATTAGAAAGTAGCCTACTTCTGGGGAAGCAGTGAAGCTATGAGTCTCAGCCATGCAGCTGGGAGGAATGAATGAAATGAAATTCATTCAATGAATGAAAAACTTGGTGGGGATTGTCGTGATGAGGTTCATGTCACATACAAATGGTAAGTTTAAAAACGTTAACGTTAGGTATATTACCTCACTTAATTGTATGTTAAATGAAGGCATTAGAAGAACACTTCGTTCATCTGATTGGTTGATTTGGCCCGTCGATAACCAACATAGGTGGTGATAGAGAGATGGTTTATCCAATCAGCTAACCAGTATTTTCTGCCCCTTCCCAAAAGTTCTCCAACAGAAAGTTCCCAGATGGACATGCAGAGCAAATGCGAAGCATCCATCTGGCGGAGTCAGGTTAATCTGGAGAAGCCTCTAAGAATACGTCTATGACTGTTAAACTTAAACACAATGCAATTCCCAATTCCCAAAGAAATCCATTCAGATTCAGGTGTAACGCAAGAACATTTTATTCTTTAGTCTCTTTTATATAAATATATATTTAAAATATGTTGGGCCTATTAAAGCAATTAAAGCAATAATCTGGCTATCCCTAACATATTTCCCTTTCTATGAACGGCCTACACATCTGTACACATATCTACACATTTGCATACAGAAAGGTCCATTTGAGGCATCTATGCTAGCTCTAAGTTGTTCCCAGTTCCAGTAGCCTTTAGTGTTTCTGCTCACATTTAGACCAAACTCCTTAGTTTAGGTATGGCAATGCAAGGCTATTTCATTCACCATGGCAATTCAATGTCCGTTACCTAGACACAACACACACACACACACACACACACACACATACAGTATGTATATCATAAAACACAAGAGTGCATCTGATCAAAAGTAAATGCATTTGATCAAATTATGAGAACGCAACTATGTCATTTTGTGTCAAATCAGACAGAATTCAGGAAAATTGTTGCTGCATTGTCGCATATTTTGCTCAAAGTTTGTCTACAAAATATTAAATATCAACTCACTGACTGAGCAGATTCTATATTAGTATTTGTTTTTATTTTCTTCTACAGTATGTTATGTTTGTGTTTACTGTTTCTCTGTTTTGTCTTTGCTTTTGAATACTATATGTGAATGCATTTTGTCTTGTTGGATAATAACGCTCACTGTGACTTGACCTTGACCAAAGTGAAGAACAGTGAGATATTTTTGTTAAATTCCAATATTCTCTTTTTTTTTTTCGCTTGTATTTTTACACTCTAAAATGCCTGATCTTGGGAGCCATGTTTGGGCATTAATATCTTAAAATGCATTATTCCTGGCCTAAATGTATTCCTTGATTAAACTAATTTGTATAGTATTTTGTTTACTTTGATTTTGTAAGTGGTATGCTACTGCTTTAGCTTGCAGATGCAAAGCAGCTTCAGTTCAAGGTGTGGCAGTTTTATTCAATGACCAACATTTCCAACTATGCATCTGCTTCTTTTTTTCAAATAGTTATTAAAAGTGTTATTTAAAGGAGAATTCCGGTGTGATATTGACCTAAAGTGTGTTGAAACATGATACCGAGTGTGAACGTTTGTCTCATAGCCCATCTCGGCTTGTCCCCTGCACTCCAAAATCTGGCGCTAGTTAGCAGATGCTACCAACAGCTTTTTCAATGGTGGTGCTTTGGCATCAGGCTAGCCATGCAAATAAATCACTGTTTTACACCATTTACGAGGCTCAATGTATCTCCACACTTCATTGGAAGACTTCCGAGGGCCCTGACATTTAAAACGAGACATTGAGAACTTTGAAAAAGCACTGGTAATTTACTTACAAGACGATTTATACAGACAGTATCTTATAAGTCGAGCGACGAGTAAGAATGAACAGGTATGATAAGGGTTCAGATTCCAAAAATAATTCCGTGGAAATGCATGGATTCCAGTTGCTGCTACTGGAAGAAACTGGAATCCATGCACTTCCATTACTGTCTGCATAAATCGTCTTGTAAGTAAACTACCAGTGCTTTTTCAAAGTTCTCAATGTCTCGTTTTACATGTCAGGGCCCTCGGAAGTCTACCAATGAAGTGTGGAGATACATTGAGCCTCGTGAAATGGTGTAAAAACAGTGATTTATTTTGCATGGCTAGCCCACGTCAAGCACCACCATTGAAAAGCTGTTGGTAGCATCGGCTAACTAGCGCCAGATTTTAGAGTGCAGGGGACAAGCCGAGATGGGCTATGAGACATACGTTCACACTCGGTATCATGTTTCAACACACTTTAGGTCAATATTACACCGGAATTCTCCTTTAATCTGGGCGGATAAAAAATCTGGTCATTTTCTTTTTGGCTAAAAAGCTAATCTGTACCCCTGATTACCGGTTAGAAATCACATTGAATCGTTGATGGTACCTTAAAATTTAACTGGTCTCAATTTAACTGATAGCATAGCATTTTTTATGCCATCGGGGAAATTGATTCCAGATTTGAACCACATAGAAGCTAAATGCTGCTTCCTCATGTTTGGTTTTGACAATGGTTTGATAAACAAATGTTTCTCCTGTGAACTGAGAGGTCTGGAGGGTCAGTATTGTAGAAACATTTCTGAAAGGTACTTTGGTCCCATAGTGATTTATAAACAAGTGGCAATAAGTCAACTCTTACTAGAACCCAGAGCAGAGACTTAAATAGGAGTGATGTGGTCATTTTTTTTGGTTTTTCATAAGAACTCTCACTGCTTCATTTTGTATCACTTTAACCACTTTTTAGGAAGGCCTGTGAAAAGCCCATTGCACTAATCAATCCTAATGGAAATAAAAGCATGAGGAGTTTTTCTAAATCTTATTGTGACATAAGATCTCTTAGTTTGGCAATGTTTTAAGGTGGTAAAAACCTGATTTACCGGTAGTTATTACTTCTATGTGGCTGTTGACGTTTAGATTGCCGTTGATTAAGACATCAACATTTTAGCAGTGTCCATATGTTTTAAGCCCTTTGGTTTCAAGAAGAGAAGAAAGTCTTTCCATCTTTTACCAAATGCAACTACTTCAGTTTTTCCTTGTTCAGCCGAGGAAAACTGAGCCAAACAGTTGTTGATTTGGTCAATGCATTGACAAAGTAAATTAAGGGGAATACATTCATTAGGCGACAAGGAAAAGTAAGTTTTGGTGTCATTACCATAGCTGTGATAGGAATTCAAATATTTCTCGATGATTTGTTTCACGTGGGAGCATATAAAAAGGTTGAACATAGCAGCCTTAAGATCAATCCTTGAGGGAATACCACAGGTTATGCACGTCGGTGTTGAGGTGCAGATGCCAATGGCAACAGAGAAGCTCCTTTCTTGTAGGTATAATCTGAGCCAGTTGATAACTGGGAATCCAAATGTTCTAGTTCGTGTAGTAATATGTTGTGATCAATGGTGTCAAAGGCCGCACTATAACACTAGGACTGATGTTTTGTAACAATTTGATGTTACAAAGGTGCTTAGTTGATTAAAGACCATTTTTTCAATACTTCTGCCAAGAAATTGTATATTGGAGCCTGTAGGCTAGTCGTTTAAAATGGAAGCATCCAGATTGTTCTTTTTTAGTAGGGGCTTTTTTGAGTGATTAGGAAATGTGCCAGACTGTAAAGATGCATTTATAATTTGAAGCAGTCTGCTGCTAGGTGAAAAACAGATAGACATATTTTGTGAAATACGCCCACTTTGAGAGACTAGTCATATAGTATTCTTGGACTTCTTATTCATGTCAGTAGTGGTGGTGGCAATCATGCTCTCCAGATTTTACTGCCATCACACATCATATTGTGTTTTGCGATCCAGCACAGAGAGGAATAGCGAAAAGTTGACAGATAATTAAAGCCTCAAAGATTTATCTAGATTCACTTCATTCATTCGGATTCATTCAGATTAGATACATAGATTCATTAGATACCATAAACTGCACATTTTATTACAAAAGCCTTGAACAACTAGGAGAAATAGCTGATTGAGTTTACATTACAACGGCAGGTGGGGAGCATTTCTGCATTACCCCGACAGAGTACACAATGTCGCTATGTCACACTTCTCAAGGACATCACTTTTCAATACTAAACTATAAGTTAGAAATACTCTCATACCCTCAGTTTAATCATGTTTTTATCTCTCCCTGCCTTTGTTGAGAGTGCCTGATCACTACACTGAGGACTACATGGTTACTTTTCCAAACCAAGTGATAATTCACGAATAACACATTAAGGGATAACTGAGTTATCCAAAAGTTTACCATTTAAGTAAACTTTGGAAAGCACAACCCTTTACCTGATATAGGCTTTTTGGATTAGACCTATGTTAGGTGTAGCATATTTGCTCAGACCAAAAAAAGGCAGTGTTTCCTTTAGGCTACTGTCAGTATTATGAAACTGCATGCAAAAATCAATCTGGTCCTGCCCCAAAGAATGACAGAATTTGTGCTAATTGTCACAATGCAATATGTGCAAACTCGCGCTTCTCTCTCTAGAAATTACTAGATCTGAATGTCTGATCCATACCCCCAAAAAATCTATTCTACCAAAACAGCTCGCACAACATAGCAATGTGTCTTCTCACGTGCCCTTACTTCAATGTGACAGTGTAACACAAACCCAAGTTGTGACGGTTGCATCTTGGCAGTGCAAACATGGATAGTATCAAGCAACAGAGGAATTAATGCCTACCGGTATTTACAACACCAAAACCTGGCACAGCACTGGAAATGCGGTGAGAGCACGTTTATTAATGGCTACCCACGAAATTAGACATCACTCAATTTGAATGAACACAGCATCTACAACACACTTAGAAGGTAGGCTAATGACTGCGGTCGTAAAAACGGCGTGAAACATTAAATTGTAGGCTACCGACATTAAGCATAGACGTTGCCTATTTTGTTCCATTACATTTACAACTTCTGCTGGCATAACATTTGTATCAGTTTTGAAATATGACGATCCTGTGTTATCAAAACATTGAAAACATCATGTTCTTCCTCACCTTCTACACTAACATAATTAACTGGAAAGCAGTTTAACGAAAACTTAGCTGTAAATCATAAGTAGACTATAAATCACTGTACGTCCTTGCCAAGGTTCACATCCACCAAAGGAAGGTTTTCGCACATTTCAACATATCTGTCCAAATAACCCTAAGACTGCACATTAACTTGAAGCAAACACGGTCCAGCTTCGCTTCACCAAATGCGTGTAACCGAGGCACGTGCCCAGCCGCGATATTCCCCCTCCTCCGCCACCCGATAAATAAAACTTACTTTTCCCTGGCTTGGCTGTCGGACGGCACGCTGTTACTCTTGCTTTTGGTGTACATGCTTACAGAAAGCACCGACGGTCACGCACCTGTCAACCCATCACAGCCTGGCGAGCTACAACCCCGTCACCATAGCGACTCCAGCAGCGGTTCTTACCATTGGGTGTCCTGCATGTACAAGACGCCCATTCTTGTCGACAATACTGAAGACTGACAGTTGACTGACCACGCCTTCGAATCACATACATCCACCCATCACCCTCATCACTCTATTCTGGTGGTCCACCTGCTTAGGTGAACGTAAGGCGCTTGGACACGTAGCCTACACTACGCGCGTGCACGCGTGCACACACACACACACGCACGCACGCACGCACACGCACACACACACACACACTCTCATCACCTTCACTCTCAACACATGGGGAATTAGAAACAGTCAGAATACGATTTTTTACAACTGCCTGTTTTTGTCATAGCCTAGATAATCACACCAGCCGGCAGCTGACGCGCAGGTTGACAACCGCTGTAGTCTACAAACTAAACTAAACTGGCTTGGGTAACGCTGTCATCATAAGAGTGAATAAACGCTATTAGGCTACTTCATATTTCTGAAATTGGATGAGGACTATTGACAATCCCAAACACTGCACAAATTTGTTGTTGCCAAAAACTAATGCTTCTAGACCTGTAACACTGATGTCCAGGACATAAACCCCAATCAGAAATGCTTTCTGTTCCAGCTTAATAAATATTATTGTATTGTATACTATAAATATTATTTCCAGTGGGGTAGGCTTTGGTAATGGTGTCTTAACTGGCAGCCTACACCCAGGTTTCGTCATGCCATGACATGACATTACTGTGACAACTCATTGCTGAGCTTCTGAGAGTCAGGAAAAGGGAAAATGGACCTCTCCTTAAAGTGATTCACATTCTCTGATGAGCTGTATATCTCACTATTTTGTGAGATGTTCAGTCACCAACAGGCTTCTAGTTTTCAATGTTCAAAATGATGTTCAGTATCCACACATATCCTGTAATGAACATTAAAAACTACCCACAGCAAAATTACATTTTATAAAATATTTTATATGTAGGCTTACAGTAAAAAAAAAAAAAAAATCTATTTAGTGACTGTTCTGTTCTTCACCAGAAAATGTATGATGTCCTAAGTATGAAAGTATTATTTTTGCACAATATCATTGTGAGATGTGATATGATGGTATGGACTTTACTGGATATGGTGTGGATTAAGACGTGTGATAGAGAAGCAGGGAGTCAGAAACAGCCACAGTATGTCGCACAGGCCTGGGGCCTGGATGTTTACTCTTACGTAACATCTCTGCCAAAATGACCTAGTTCTTCCCTCCGTCTCACAGGCCTCCTGTTGGGAACGGTCAACATTTTTATGGGGTCTGTTTTTGCCTGTGTTTTTCCTCTTTTATTCCTCTGTGTCTGTTATAGGTAGATCATTGAGGGGTGGCATCCATTGATTCAAGTTGAGTGGTGATACCTCCTGTGGAGATCTGTTGTCTACATGGTAAACACAGGTCGTCATTCTGGAAGGCATACCAAAATCAGGAATGTCAGAGGCACTCGAGACTCGCAAAATTATGTGTTCTCTTATTGTCAGTTTTTGGGAGGTCATGTTACATTAAATGAACGTCAACTAGGGGGGCGCTGTGGCGCAACTGGTTACAGTGCCCATACCATATTCGGGTTCTCATGCCCACGGGTCAAACCCGGGTAATTTCCTTCCTTTCCTTCTTCTGATGAGCTGCAAATATTTCCTCCTACATAGGAGATGCTCACACACCTCCGGGAGCTTAGGTTTTAGGCAACAGACTGTGACTTATCACAGTCTGTTTAGAGTGTTTTGGCAGAAATGCGCTGCTGTACTCAAGCTACCATTCCTTGAGAAATCTGAAATCACGCCAATTGCACAACAAGTGTGTGATGTTGGGCTCACAATGGCATGTGTGTGTCTTATGTATTTAGCTTACCTGTTTATGTACCATTTACTACATACATACTATAACCAAAATCCTTTTTGTTGAATACTTACACAAACACTTCCTGGTTTCAGCTGGGATTAAATCCAAGGCTTTTGAAAGCATATGGGGCTATATGTACTTACCTGTTGTAAGGTCCAAATCATCAGATCATATTCATCATATGCAGTTTAATGCAGACTTAGGCCTACTTGCCAAAAATGCTGCCAGATAGTTAGCCTTGTAGCCGTTTTCACACCAGTGTTGACATCAGTACTGAAAATACAGGTGTTCAACCAAAAGGAAACGGGAAAATGCAGAGCAATAGCAAAGCAGATTTCTGAGCAATCTGACACTGAAAAATCTTACAGACCAACAAAAGTTTTTTTTTTTTTAAATACGGCAGCTGAACACCTGAACTTATAGAATATCACTCTAATAAATGTTAAAGGAATTACGTTTTTTAAAGGGCTTAAATTCTTCTCAGGGAGTTTTTTTTTTTTCATTTTGATGCTCTTAAGATCACATAATATGCACATGAAATCTCACTTTGAGGTATGGGACATGTGTTCTGATGATACAAGAAAATCGATGCCTGGCTTCAAGTAGGCAATACATAGGCATTCTATAACCAATTACATAGGGTCTATGTCTGCATAAATGTAACTTCTATTTAAGTCCAGTTAGAGCAGTTAGTGATGTAAGTTTTGTGGTTATAACACTGTGGTCATGAACAAGTTTTTAATAAGAACACCGCAGAAGGGAGAAAGCAACAAGTCTTTTTATTGTTAGGATTCCTTCACAATGATCTCACCATGAAAACCCTGTTCAGAAAGCCCCGGGATTTCATCCAGTCTCTATATTGAGTGTGCTATTTACACAGATACATTTAGGGTAGGCTAATGTAAGTTATAGCATTTGTCACCATGTGTGTAGTTTTTCAATTGTATCTCCAACATGTCATTAATGTTACACAAATAGAGGAACTATTAAACCAGTGTCTATCTGTCTGACAAGCTGACACAGGGCATCCAAAGCATTTTACTTGCCAACATATTGATATATCTTAATCTCTGATGGTCTTTAATCAAAAAGGTAGTTTATATAATCCATTCCACTATATTCTAATATCCAATTGTGTATTAGTTACAGCATTCATAATTTGTGAGTCACACACAAGAGAATACTTATGTGACATCAGTAAACCAGTAATGCAAATAAATGTAAGTATGTGTAATGTTATGTAAAGAACACATCTTCATTTTTACTAAGATTACAATTTTCCCTTACTGCCTGGTTTCAGTGAACACACTGATTGAGGCACACCCCATGGTTTAGGAATCACGAGAGAGCATGAGAAGCTGAGAGAAATAAATGGATTTTGTGGTTTGGGAGCATTATTGTGGTAGATGGCAGGAAGATGGTTTTCCACTGATAGCAATCTATAGCTTTTCCCTCAGCCAGGTCAAGGTAAGTCTTGCATTCTGGGCTGCTATGAAAACGTCTCCTCAATACCCCCTATTCTCTACTGTCTTCATACATCAGTTGCACCTGGCAGTATTTCTTTCATGGCGAACGAGTTCAGCCAGTGAACCATGGCAGAAAGTTCTTTTTCAACCATTGTTTGGGAAAGGAATATCTTCAAATGGATCAACTGGAGAGTAGAAAAGCAAGGTCCTCTTTGTGAAGCTTCCTGTTTTGTAGGGACAAATTCTTAGAGGGAGTGAAAGGCTTACTGCACCAGTTTCATGTACAATGAACTTTACAGTATTCGACACATTTTCAAATCATTGCCTGTATCTATCAATACTTGTTATTTAGTTTAAAAAAAGAAAGAGAGAAAGAAAGAAAGAAAGTCAATTTACATAATTGATTATGCTGATATTGCCATACTGTTACAGTGACATTTCCCAGGGCCATCCATTTTTTAAAGCAAAGCTGCATAGGCATACATTAATCTCTAGTATTGTTGTGTAAATATATCCATGACATATTTTATCATTATAATCTGAAGTTTAGCTGTGAACCTGTCAGAGACTAATAATGTGCCAGGGACAATGCATTTTGTGCAGAGAGAAAGATGGATTGCAAATGAATGGAGTGTTCTGTTGCCCCCATGTGGTCTAAATCAAAAGGTAGCCTACGTTCAGTGAGAATTCAAATACACTGATCGATCATGCTGGGTTCAGCGATAGGGACAGTCATATAGATATTTACCTTCTCTAATTTTAAATTGCTCTAGTCTAGTTTACTTTGATAAACAGTTTGTAGCCCTAGGCACATGAACACAGACACATGAAATATAAGCCTACCTCAGCCAATCGTAAAGCTTGAGCATGTTGTGCACAAAATTCATGCAGGGAGAAGATGATCACTAGGATGTAGGCCTATAGCCTAGCGTATGAAGGATTTAGCCTATGTAGTAAAATCTCTGTAAACTCATACCTGCCAACACTCCCATTTTTCTCGTATTTTATGGTCATCTCCCGGCGTCCTCCCGCTTTATTTCTCCCGGAAAACTCCCTAATTTGCATGACCATCAAACTTAATTTTAAAATCACTGATCCATTCATTTCTGTTAGTCTGACATTTCCCAGGTTGCCAGATTGTGTAGGAAATACTACACATACACAATCACTTACTTTCAAAAACCTGTTTCTTGTTTGTCATAAAACCTGGCAACCAATGGAGGCCTGTACTTGACTAACCTGAAAAAATATTACTGGGCAGCCCAGCTCAGATCAATGGTAAAAAAAACCTTTAAAGGGACACCAGGCAACGTTTTCGTGTTAATTAATCATCTTCGCAGGGCTCTCAAGTTTTGAGGACAGGCAAGAGTGACATTCCCCGTCGACAATTCCCCCCGTCCGAGGGTTAAAGGGGTAGCTGGTGGTCAGACGAGTTGCGAGAATGGGGGTGTTTCATTAATAATACTACAACTTTTTGTTGCTGTTATTAATATGCCTTCAGATGTTCCAGTGTAACAGAGGTCAATTTGTCCGCCGCTCACAGCCCTCGAACCCGCCACCTCAACACAACGGAATGGGAGTCGAGCACTCTAACTGTAGTGAGCAGGTTTTGATATGTAATGAGCGCACATGCGCGGGTGTTCAGATGGATATAATGCCTCAGTAAAGAGTCGACAGCACATCTTAGTCTCTGGTCCATTTGTTATAACTTAGTATTATAAAATACAAGACATGGTGTCAGAAGTCTTCGTCCTCGCTTCTGATATTAATGCGACTACCCGACGCAAGTGACCGGAATGTTCATTGCAGTTTAGTGAAGATAACTTTTGAATTCGCCAAGTGAACTAGTAGAGCTAACACGAAGCTAGCTGCTACGTTGATACAACGTCAGTCGACGATACAGAGAAGAGGCTTCGGAAGGTAAAACAGAATGGATTCTCTATTTTCAATTAGTCCACCAGAAGCATTTGACTTCGGAGACTTCGGTGGGTGGCCAAATTGGATCCGACGTTTTGAAAGATTCCGCATAGCGGCGGGACTTAATACAAAGAGTGAAGAGTATCAAGTTAACTCGCTAGCATACACTATGGGAGACATGGCAGATGATGTTCTGAACACGTTAGCACTACCAGAAGACGACAAGAAAAAATATGCCAATGTAAAGGAAGCGTTCAATAAACATTTCATTTGCAAGCATAACGTGATCTACGAGAGAGCTAAATTCAACAAACGTCGCCAGGAGCCTGGTGAGACGGCTGTGCATAAATTGGCTGAGCATTGCCAGTATGGAACTCTCAAAGATGAGATGATCAGAGACCGCCTTGTTGTAGGTATAAAAGACCATGCCCTTTCAGAGAAATTACAGCTAGATTCAGAGTTAACTCTTGTGAAGGCTATGACGAAAATAAGACAAAGTGAAGAAATTAAAAAGCAACAGCCTGTATTAAGAAGTAGCATTGATGGCACTGGAGGCTTAACATGGATGCAGTTAAATTCAAGTTCAAACAGAAATTCTCTCCACATGGGAAAAGTACTTTTAAACCAAAGACAGTACAACATAATGCAAATGATAAATGTGGCAGATGTGGAAGGACACATGAAAATTCATTCAATGCATGTCCCGCGCGCACTGCTGAGTGCAAGAAATGTAAGAAGAGAGGGCATTTCGCCACTGTATGTAAAACTAAAATGAGAATGGAGGAAATTAAAGAAAGTGACTTGGATGCAAGCATAGAGTCATTGTTCCTGGGCACAGTGAATTGTACAAAATCCAACACATTCTGGTAGAAGTCTGTTGCAGTGAATGGCCAGCAGATGATGTTCAAGTTAGACACGGGTGCCGCAGTGACGGCTATCCCGGCACATTTTTACTCACAAAAGCTACATGGTGAGCTGTTACCGACAACCAAAAGACTGTGTGGACCAAGTAATGTTCCCATAGAGGTAAATGGACGTTTTACTGCAGAAATTAGCCATAATGGAACTGTGGCGAAGCAGCATGTATATGTTGTGCCAGGTTTAGTGACTCCTCTGCTGGGATTACCAGCAATACAAGACCTCTGCCTGCTCAGTCCAGTACAGGCTATCACGACAGCGGAAACAAGCTACAAGGAACAATATCCCAGAGTTTTCACTGGCTTAGGTAAGCTAGAGGGAGAATACAAAATTAAACTAAAGGACAATGCCTCTCCCTTTGCCTTCGCTGTGCCACGTCGCGTGCCATTGCCCTTAAGGGGAAAAGTCCAAGAAGAGTTAAAAAGGATGGAGGAAATGGGCGTTATTTCTCCCATAGAGGAAGCTACAGAGTGGTGCTCAGGAATGGTGGTAGTACCAAAACCTAATGGAAAAATTAGAATATGTGTTGATCTAACCCGCCTGAATGAAAATGTGTGCAGGGAGCGACATATTCTTCCAGCAGTTGATGAGACACTGGCTAAACTAGCTGGAGCTAGAATTTTTTCCAAACTGGACGCCACTGCTGGTTTTTGGCAGGTGCGCTCCCTTTTGGAATATCATCGGCCCCTGAGCACTTTCAGAAGCGATTGACGCAGATGCTGGACGGCCTAGAGGGAACTTTGTGTCATGCAGATGACATTCTGATATTCGGTGCCACGCCCAAAGAACATGATGAGAGGGTGCATAAGGTGTTGCAGAGACTGCAGCAGCATGGCCTTACTCTAAATGACAAATGTCAGTTCGCTGTGAAGGAGGTTAAATTTCTCGGACATGTTGTCAGTGGAGAAGGCATACAGGCAGATCCCGAGAAGATTAGAGCGATTAGAGAGATGCCACCACCGAAAGACGTGTCTGACGTAAAACGCTTCATGGGAATGGTCAACTATGTGGGAAAATTCTCACCCAACATTGCAGAACTACATCGAAGTTTCCAATCTTACACGCACTTCAGCAACAGCTGTGATTGAGAAAATAAAAGCCATCTTTAGCCGCCACGGTGTGCCGGATACACTCATCACAGACAATGGACCACAGTTTGCTGCCACAGAGTTCACAGATTTTGCTAAGGATTACAACTTTCAGCACATAACCAGTAGCCCCCGTTACCCGCAAAGCAATGGGGAAGCTGAACGGGCAGTAAAAACTGTCAAAGCCTTGTTGCAGAAGAGTGAGGACCCTCACAAAGCGCTTATGGCATACAGAGCAACTCCTCTAGCCCATGGAGTATCACCAGCAGCTCCTGATGGGGCGCAACATTCAAACACCCCTTCCGTGAGTCCAAACACCCTCAAACCAGCCTGGACGGATTTAAGAGCATTTGAGTTGAAAGACCAGGAGCTTAAAAGACAACAGGCTGAAGGATACAATAGACGACACAGAGCACGGGAAACACCATCTCTCAAGCCAGGTCAGAAAGTTTGGATACGGAACACGCCACACACAGGAGTCGTCTCTGGCTCAGCAGGGACGCCACGCTCATATGTGATTCAAACCTCCACAGGCAGTCTCAGAAGAAACCGTTCTCATCTGAGAGTGGTGCCTACACCGTCTAGAGGCCAGCCAGACTCGGGACAACACACCAGGGTTGGCAGGGAAGTCAAGCCTGTTAAAAGACTGAACTTATAGTTTAGTGTTGTGAGTATATACGGAGCATAATAACCTCCATACCACAACAGAGAGGATCAGGCAGTCTACCCTACCTCTCAGTTAGGTTATGTACTTGTTTTTATGAGTTCAGAAAAAAAAAAAAAAAAAAAAAAAAAAAAGTAAGATATGCCATGTGAAATGGAAGTTGATTTAACCAGTTTACATATGCTCATGTTTACAGAGATGTTCAACAGGTCATCTGTTCCCCTGCCTTGATGGTAAAAACAGTATTAGGATTTATTAACATATAATTTGAGTTTTCTATAAAGATCCTGAAAGTATTAGTTAAAAGGGGGAGATGTAGTGAGCAGGTTTTGATATGTAATGAGCGCGCATGCGCGGGTGTTCAGATGGATATAATGCCTCAGTAAAGAGTCGACAGCACATCTTGGTCTCTGGTCCATTTGTTATAACTTAGTATTATAAAATACAAGACACTAACCACTGAGCTAAAAGCCCAAGCTTCCAACTCAGCGGTTAGAGCTGTTTTTAAGGTTAGGGGTGTGAGGATTTACACGCACAACTAGCATAACCAGCTAGCATACACCAGCCCCAGGTCGATTAACAGTTGATCCAATATTAGTTGTGCAGAAATATAGCCCATCTTATACACACCAATTGAATTGAAATAGAAATTGTAAAGATTTGTATTTTTTGTAATTATTCCATATTTAGTGTAGTCATATCAGAACCTGAAGTAACCTGCAATCCAAACGCAAGCATGACACTTCAGAGTATTACCTTTCATTTGAGGCCAAGATTATGCTTATAAGGGGTTCATATGTAGCCTACAAATCTAGACGCACCCTAGCGGCGGCAAATTCATTTGCTCAGCCTGTACGTCTAGTATCAAACCATAGGGATTTCTATTGGCTGACGCCGTGGACGTCATCCAATCACAGCACTCTATTTTGTTAGAGAGTCTTAAGGAGGGCTTAACAGGATAACGACAGTCCTGCGACGGTGAACAACAAGGAAGGTGGCTATGGCGAACGAAGAGCGGTTGTTTGAATCGGCGTTGGTGTCAACTTTGGAGGAGTTGGACTTTTTTTTTTGAAAGTTGAGCAACACAATGCACTTAAGTCATTCCTTTCGAAGAAGGATGTATTTGCCGTTGCCGACCGGATAATGGATATGGTCGTAAAGCTGGCCTATTGCATGCCTAGGCAGTTTGAAAGACAATTCTCTACCCGCCTTTGGATTAAGCGAGGTGAATGGTTCGATTCCAGACTATACATTTCAATGATATAGGATGGCCCGCCAGGCTAGTTCATATGCAGTAAGCATTTGATTGCCAGTATGCCTTTTGGATAACCCAGTCCGTTTTCATAGGGCATTTTACAAAATGCATGAGCATATAATGGTCTAAAGTACTCATGTTGTCATTCTATATTGATCTACTTTTGCACACAGCATGACAAGACCTAATGCTAGGACTCAAGTCATATCAAGTCAAGACCTAGAGGGCTGAAATGTGGTCAGTTCAAAGATGCTTGTTATCCGGTAGAACAAGAAAAGAAAAATCTAGCCTTTGTAACTTTGTGTCAGTACATCACACAGTTATTCTAATTGTTTTCCAAAAGTGTCTCAGCTTTCCAAAAGAGAGCAGGCATTTGATTATTGGCTACAGTATGTAGGAGAAATCCCCTCCTAAGTCAAAATCAGGCAAAAGTATAATTTATAATTGCTCAGATTTGCAAAAGAAAAGATTTGACACATGGCACTGACAATTCAATAATGGGCCTTTTCACCACCTCTGAGCATCCACTAACCTGGACCTTTTAGGGGGCTTTCCTCTCAGGGTGAATGAGAGGATGCTTATTTACCCGACATTTTTGAATACAGATGCAATGATTAATCCATCCATGGCCAGGATATAATTATATAATATGACATGATTTTAAAAGTGACCTATAACAATAGGCTATGCAATACACTTTAAAATTATTAAGCCTATTTGGAGAGAGAGATGTTAGAATGCGACAATATGTCAGTCATCGTGTGAACGAAAGTAGGCTATGACTAGGGATAGGCTACTTGTTCTGAGCAAGTGTTGTCAATGCAGGCTGTGGAACTGTTGGCTAAGTTACAGACAGTCATAGAATATTTCTATGACAGACAGTCATGAACAATTGATGCTAATTATCTGGGAAACATTCTCTAGCAGCAGTCACGTTGTCATTGTTTGTGTCAAACAAGTTGTGGATTTGTTGTAACATTAAAAGATGACTTACTCTGTGCTGAAACCATGAACTTATGCTCGAAGCTTCAAGGTGAACGAAACTTGGAAGAAGTAGGCCTGGGTAACAGGTTCACATTCAATAATTCACATTCAACAATTCCAGGATACGCGTTTTTTCATTGGTTGTTGCGTTAAATCTTACCCAGATACAATAGTGCTATTTTCTGATTGGCTATTGCGTAGTCCCTCTCGTTATTTTTGATTGGCTGATAAAGTGGCAGGCTCAACTCCTGGGGAGACGCGCTTGATTCCTGCCGGTTCCATAGTGAGAGCGGCGCGGTGGCAGCATATTAAATATATAAACTATATATCGTTTTTCTGCGTGAGAAATACAATGTGTGGCGGGAGAGCGTGACAAAAGACTGAAATGAGTGACTGTCACGCTCAATGCGTGACACTTGAGAGCCCTGTCTTCGTAAGTCGGTATATGGTTAAATGACTCATTACGGGGCGAATGAAGGCCCGCCCCTACTGCCTGTAGGAAGAATATCCCACTTGCAAGTTCGGTGTATCCTACCCGCCGACCAAAGCAGGATCAGTTTACAGCACAGAGGCAGGCTAACGAAACGCTAGAGATTGTTGCAAACGTGTGTATAATGGCAGAGCCGGTGAAGGAGCAGCGAAAACCCTTGACAGAAGACGCAAAGAAAAGGAAAAGAGCTTCAGACCGAGCGAGGGGGAGTTTCGTAGAGAAAAAGCATCAGGCTTGCCTGGTGTCCCTTTAAGGAACCCGGTCAGGAGGCAGTGTTAACCTATAACCAGGGGTGGTTCTAGGGGCGGGGCCACAGGGGCCCGGGCACCATCTGAAATCTCATTGGCCCCTGACTGGCCCCTGTACCGTCAATCATCAATAAGTGTCAAACTTGTTGAGAACGACGATCAGAGATGCAATTACTGGTGGCAGTAATGCACCTATGAAGCTTGAAAGCTAAAGCACACAGTGAACTGTAAAACTGGCTAACCAGAAATGTCTCTGCTAATGTGAAGAAACGATACATTTGGCTCACGGAAGTATCAGCTAACGTGAAGAACCGATACATTTGGCTAACGAAAGTAGCCTATCAGCTAGAATTCTAACATGAAGAACCGATGGCAGCGTTTCATCCTCCACAGAAGTTTCTTGGTGAATCACAAATCTCTATGTTGGTTATCATCATTATGTGAAAGGGACGTTTATTTGTTGCTGTCACAATATGTTAAGTTTGTCAATTAAATTACGAAGCAGCAGCAAGCTTGCAGTGAACTGTTAACTGACTTAGTCAGTGAACTGTTAACATTAACTTAACGTTAGGTTACTTGAGTTGAGGTTTGATTGTTTGTTAGCATGCTGATAGATTTTATGGATGGAAAGGTAATGTATGAAGTGTTTGAAATGGTGTTATATGAAATGCAGAGAAATGGACATCCTGTTTGTTTGGGGTTTGAAATTAATAATATTGCATGCGCTAGTGCGTGCGCCTTACCAAATGTAAGTAACGTTCGATTTTTTTTTTTGCTTGAGGAAAACGTTTGGCAGCTGCTAACATGAACATGAGAATACATGCCTAATAGCTAACGCTACGTTTTTGTAGTTAATGTGAGCTATCATTGCAAAGTTATTAACCACTATTCTGAGTTTATTTGATTCATGGGCTTCGCATGAATTCTGTCTCAAAGTGTTAGGACAAGGAGAGTTTCATTGAGATAAATTGGTTACATTTTCTACTCTATTCACTCAAGCTTTATATGATTTAAAAAAATAATAACTGGTTTTACAGTTGCCAGACGACATGCTGAATACAAGCATGGATTTTGTGAAACCTACACCTACAGACTGGGATGGCGCAGGATCTGACTTCAACCCACAGTCTTCAGAACCACCAGTCACCAAGCATAGCTGCTCCTAATGGTATGATGCTATTTCCTATTGCCACTACAGTGAGCATATTTTGTCATTCATTTTAGAAACGCCAAGTTGACAGTGGGTTATGAAAGTTAATAACAATTAAGTTACTCAAACTTGTTTCATTTTCTTCTCTCCAGACATTTCCCATTCTAGAGCAGATGGTTCTGTGCAACCTCTCCTGAACTGGTATTCTGCAAGATGCAGCACGGGAATAGGGAGAGGCCACTCAATGACTTCTGATACAAAGACTTCAAATGGTAGGAATATTCTTTAGTGTTTTGCTACCCCTTCCGTAATTTTCGCTTTCAAATGACCCATTGTCAGTCTTCAAATCAGAATCAGGCTTTTCTAACTGGAAGCAAGACGGTGGCTTCAAAGACCATTCCAAATAAGTTGTTGAAAAAATTGTGTAAATATGATGTAGTTGTTGCTCACATGCTGTGTGTGTGTGTGTGTGTGTGTGTGTGTGTGTGTGTGTGTTTGTTTGTTTTAATGTACGCAAACTGGCAGTGAAAGTGGTTTCTCTTATCAACAAAAGGGGAAACAGTTTTATTGAATGAAAAATGTGTGTATGATGATGTATGATTTCTGTTTAAAATATCAATGTATTTCCACTGAAGTGTCTATTATATTTTAGTTTTATATTGTGTTTTCAATGCACATTATAAATAAATGTGAAAATTGTTAAGAATTGTATTGGCTTTTTTGTTTTTTAGCATTTAGCATTCAAGTATTTGAACAAGGTAAGACTGGTGAAAGGTATGCACCTTACTGCTGTGGTGTAGTCTAGTTAGCTGTAGTGGGTATACTGTGATCAACCCCAAATATTAATACCTATCCTTGTCTGTTTTAAGTAGGTATACTGAGATGGTGATGCTTTTTAAGTGGGTATACCAGAGACTTTCTAATGAGAAGACACAGCACTCAAAAAAATCCTCCATAGAAATGCATGGGGCTAGTTTGTAACGTCAATATGGCCGTTGTCTACACATATCCCACCCCTTCCTCGGCAAAATGTCAACATGTGAATACATTGAGCCAATCATGTGGTGTGATGTGAATACATTGAGCCAATCATATGGTGTGTTGTGAAGACATCATGCCAATCATGTGTTGTGAACTCGCCGCTGGAGCAAGATTGGTGTCGTGAAGCCTTGCGCACGCACATTTCTGCCGAATATAATGATGAGTGCCCAAAAAGCGTTGCAATATGGCCGTTGAGTGGAGGGACTTGCCTAAAAGGACTTTGGGTATACTGCGTATAGTCCTGCATATCACGTAGACAACGTGCCTCTGCCTTACTGAACAAGGGATCTTCTGTGTATGGATTTTGACCAGTTCTTCGCCCCTCAGTGTATGATGTGGCCCCTTTATGGCTCCTGTCTCAGAAAAATCCTAGAACCGCCACTGCCTATTACCATTCCGGCCTTCATCATGCCCAGGATTGAAGGATTGAAAGATTTTATTAAAGTGGTTAGAGTTAGACTATAAGGCAGGTGTTGCAGTGAAAAGCCCAAAAAACAAAAAGGTTTTCACCAACTCAGACCCCCAAGTATACGTGTTTTCCTTTGGAAAAATAATTTTGAGCCTGGCTTTATCAAACGATCTGATTTCATTAAAATTGAAAAAAACATGCAATACATTTTTTTATCATCTTAACATAAGTAATCAACTGAGCAAGTTTCATGGTGATAGCTATAATTTAAACATTTTACCCTATTCACGCTTTAATTATCTTATCTCTATCTATAAAGCAAGAAGCGTCTGTGTGTCCGGATGTCTGTGTGTCTGTGGCACGAATATCTCGCTGACCATTTGTCAGACTGATTTCAAACTTGGCAGGTGTCTTGCTATGGGCATGAGTACGTGCAGTGCCAAATTTGACATTGTTTGAATAAGAAATGCAAAAGATATCGTTAAATATATTGGTAAACGATTTTGCAACAACACGCCAACACACACGTATGCAGTGGCTCTTCAAAATGACGTAAAAATGATGTGCAATAAACACTTTGAATAGCCCAGGCTACTTTGGACTGTCTTTAGACTTTGAATAAGCAAACGACAGTTCCAATTCCATATTATCTGTAGGCCTATTCATTATTGAATGCTTACCTGGAATTATGTTTTTCCCTATCCTATTTTTAAAGCAGGCCTACCTGCTGGCATGTAATTGGGCTACAGGAATAGCATGTTTGAACGGGCACTGCACTAGTTATATGCTAATTATGCAAATTGCCCAAGGTGCAACTTTTAGCAACCAAGTTGAAATCCATCCACTAGGCCTATATGATCTATCTAGATGCACCCTCGTGGCAGCAAATCACATTTGCTTCCAGGGCTAGTCTAGCAACTCTCCGTTGGCTTGTGAGCTGGAAAAATTAAACTTCTATCAGGCCAATCAAATCGTGTACAGAGACGTTAGGCGGGCTTAACATAATGATTGATGGCAGAGTTGCAACGGTTTGGCTTGAATTCCCTGCTACTTGAAAACAAAGAAGATGGATGTTGCTGTTGGCGGACAGCGTGACACGAGATAAGCTTTTTTTAAGTTGGCAAAAGTTTGAACTAGCCAACTAACTCCGCTGGAGGGAAAACGCATGGGACTCATAGCTGTCTTATTGTGTGCAGAGGGAATTTAAAAAAGACAACCAATTATCCCACCCCTCGGACTGAGCACTGCCAATGGTGAGTGCCCAGACCCTACATTTTAATGTGGGTCTGGCTCGTCAGGCTATAGCATTGTAGCTCAATGGGTTGGTTCGGTAGCACCGATTTTTTTGGTCGTTATTTTTCCTATCAACAGTATTCAGCGACCTATAGTGATCAAGATTCATGATAAAATTGGCTGGATTTCTCCTTTAAGGTGAAAATATTGTGAAGTGTACCTTTAAAATGGACATATAGTACTCTGTTGGAAAAGGGTAAAATGTGTGTACTTGTGTGTATGTGAGTGGATGTGCATTTATGTGTGAGTGTGTTTGTGCATGTGCATGTGTGTGTGTTATGGTTTGTATAGTATTGTTTTATTTTCATTAGGCTGTTGATTAATTTGACATTGTTGTTTGTTATTGATTTTCTCCATAATGTAGTCTTATTATGCTATATTGTTATAGTTATTATGTTATTGATTGAATGTGCATTATTGTTTATTATTGCTATTCTCCTTATTATAGTCCGACCAACATCTTCATTTATTCCCTGTTTAATTTATTTATATTGTTTTGTATTTGTATGTTGCTTTGTACAAAAGCATAACCATAACCAAGAATTACTCTATGCTGAACTAACTATACCAGCTCGCGAATACTAGAGGTAACTTTATTAAAAAGAAAAGAAAACTGATGCGTGTTGACATGTTGCATTCTTTCATAGCTAGCTAGCTATATGTAGGCCTATATTCCAAAACAATTTATGTTCACGTAGACATGGTAGTATGGCACATGTGTGGGCCATGTGTTCTGAATGTGGCAATGCTCATGTCACCTGTCAACCTTTTGCTATAGGTTTTAGAGAATAGAACGACTGTTACATTGATTGCTTCAGGTGTCAATTTGTTTGGATCAAACCACAGTACAGCATGTTAGTTTTTTAAAGGGTAATGACTTATGCCACTGTATACAAAAGAGTAAGTTATTTCAAGTTTGCTAGATGGTGCTGGTTTCAGCAACGTGGAAGCCTGTTTAATTCTATATCAGTTTGCATGTATGGACTGATATTTGGACACCTGATATTTTAACCCTCAGTTCATTCCAAACATAACCCTATATCTATAATGAATAGGCAACATTGGATCATTAAACCATACCATACAATGATTCAAAACATACAGCTAAACAAGGCAAGAAATGGTTAACAGAGAACAATGTCAAAATTTTAGAGTAGTTAGAGAGTTAGCAGTTCTTCCTGCCTCAAAACCCAGATTGCTGCTAAAACGGTGCGGTCTAAAATCATTGTGGAGACATGGAGAGGCTTGGTAGGTATAATAAGAACCATTTCGAAAGCTTTGATGGTAAATAAAGATGTTTCCATTGATTATTTAAAAAGGGTATGAATAATTTTGGACATGCCATTTTTCATAAAAATGTAAAAAAAAAGATAAAAATTTGTTTGATTCCATGATTCTACCACATTGTTATACAACCTTTTGGCATGTGGCATCTTCAGTCAGAACAAACATATTGGTCAAGAGCAAATCAACATTACATCAATATTTGCCAGGGGTATGAATAATTTTGTTCTTAACTGTAACTGTAAGAGATGGGAAATTGGGGAAAGATTGTTACTACCTAAGTAGCCCAGTTGGGGGCTTGTCGTCACGTTGTAGTTCATAGTCTGTGTGGACTTTCATGTCAAAATTTTTTAATGTGAACTTGGGAATTTGCCACTTGTCACTTGAAAGCTGCATAGGCCTATCCATTTTTTGTCACTTGAAAGCTGCATAGGCCTATCCTTCTTTCACAAGCGTCTTAGCCTACATCATATGATAAACAGTTGTTTATTTAAGATTAGTGAGCATATTTAACCTTTATTGCGACATCCATGTTTTTCACACATTCCGACTGCAAAGCATGACCACCTGCAGTGGGAAAAACAACGCAATCACGGGGGCAACCGCTGATATTCCCAGGTTGCATGAATGGACCGTTTCACTTCTCCAATTTTATGGCGGTGACTATATTTCTGGGCTTGTTACTCTTGAGGTTGATAAGGAAATTAGGGTCAATTACAAGGATACAAGGAAGTTTATTGTCACATGCATATAGTTACTGGAAGTAAGAAATGCAGTGAAATTATGTCTGGTGTCAGCCTATTTGTGCATTTATGGGGGGGGGTAAAAAGTGCAGTAGAAGGGGTTTAGTAGATTAAGTGGCAAGGGCCGCATAAGAAAGGTGGGGGGGGGATCGGGATTGGGCGGGGGGCACCAACAAGGAGCACCCAAGAGCAACAGGGGCAAGGAAAAACTCCCTTACCAAGGAAGAAACCTTGGGCAGATCCACGACTCAAGGGGCTAACACCACTGCCAGGGGTCTTGGTGTGTGTGTTGGGGGGATGACAGGGGAGATGAGATAGTGTGCTGTGTATGTGGGGAGAGGGCAGTGTGCAATATGTGTGTTGGAGAAGCTTCCTCATGAGACAATGTGCTGTGTATTGGGGGGGGAGTGTACTGCAAGTATGGTGGAGGGACTTACTATTGCAGAGTACTGTATGTATGATGTATGTGAGTGATGACAGTGAAGATGTGTGTGTGGGCGGAAGAGGATTGATTGATTGATTGATTAATTGATTTTTAATTAAAGCAAAAGGTAAATCAAGTGTCTTGTGGACTCAAGAACTGTCTACTATTTTTCTACGACAAAGAAACCCTCTTCAAAAAACACTTTTCCATATATCTAAAAAGTGATCTCAAGCCCATACTACTACAAGCCTAATTAGTTCCTCTCCAGAAAACTATAGATTTTCACTTCTACAAGACCAATCAGAGATGTGTAAGTTTACAAAAAACAGCCGCAACAACAACACCAGAAAAGTATATAATGCAGAAAAGAAGGATTATTTACTTACCCATATGTTTATTCAGATTCTGACGTTGTTTGTCCAGGATGCCATGTGTACACATTCTCTTTTCAAATACCTCAGAAGTAACTGAAAAGACAAAACTGAGTTCACTTTTTTGTCCAAGACATGTTCCAGATATGAAAGTAAATATTTCAGAACTTCTTCCCTCTCCGTTACTTATCTGTTTGTTCTGCACTAAAAGGTACACTTGGTGACACCTTTGACATTAATTTGTCTTTTCTTCACTGGAGTCTCAGTTTGGGACCGCAAGAAGTTAAGGTTTCTGAAAATGTCTCATTAACAATGACTGCATTTTACCCCATTATAATAAATGCACAGTTTTGTTTCCATACTGTTTAGTTCTATAGTCTATAAATCCCTCCCTTATTTTCTGTAAATCCACTTTTTATATGAATCACAAATGCATTTGTACTCATCGAAACACCAGACATAATTTCACTGCATTTCTTACTTCCAGTAACTATATGCATGTGACAATAAACTTCCTTGTATCCTTATTGAAAGAGTTGGGGCTTAAATAGACTCTATTTTCTGTAATTTCATAGTTACATTACAAGAACACATACACTGCATCATTTAATAAGGTTGATGTAGATTTTGGATGTTGCAATATCTGCAGCATTCCTAAGAGAAAATGGCACGATGATTGTACACTTTTATCATCTACAGGAACTGAATTGAAGATTATGTCAGAAATTCAGAACAACTCTTCTTGTGCCATTACACCTAAATATTGCCTGTACCAGAAACAAAGCTTCTTTGCAATGAAATCGAGACAGGTTCACACTAAAGATATCCTCAAAGAGAAAGGAGAGCCAATTGAACCATCAACAAATCAAACCGTTAGCAAATCACTAAGTATCCCGTCAGATGCCATCCCCTCCATTCTCTCCAACTGCAAGGTCCTCAATGTGGAATACAGACTCAAGGTAGGCCTATGTCATTGTCAAATAATTATAGGTAATTGTATTTATTTCTTATGCAGTGTCATTATGAGTGAATCGAAATTAGGAATTCTTATAACCTACAAACATGGAAAAGTATTGAATTTGATTTTGATAACGCAAACACAACTTTTACAATTATTATTAGGGCTGTCAATCGATTAAAAAAAAATCTAATTAATTGCATATATGACTTTTGCTGTGAAAGTATTTTAAATATTTAAATTCAAATGAATCATTGAATAGCCTCCTGAGAACCAATAGACCTATGTCCTCTGTAGTGGACATAGAAGCATACCCCTTTACCCCTTTGAGCTATTCTATCAATTCCCGTGGTCTTTTAAAGAGGACATCCTGGGCTTTCTAATGATATATCATGTGATTGGCTGGGTTGCTGGGAACCTCCTCTTCCTGGTTCTCAAAAATGGTTGACATCAAAACAAGCACATTTTATGGAAGGAGGAGAGATAAGTCAAATAGTGTCTTCTTATTAAGCATTCATTATGATGGCAATATATGGTCTTGTTAATGAAAATGTCAGGAATCATATGAGACTGGGAAATGTTCAAGCAGGCAGCCACTTACAACAACCGGACAGACATAGAGGAGTATACAGACACTGTAACCTCTTACATCACCAAGTGCATCGATGATGTGACCCACACAAAAGACATCATCACTCGGGCTAACTGGAAGCCATGGCTGACAGGGGATGTCCTCAGGCTGCTGAGGGCCAGAGACAAAGCCTACAGAGCTGGGGATGAAGCTGGCATGAAAACAGCGAGAGCCAACCTGTCCCGTGGCATCAAGGAAGCAAAAAAGGAATACACTCACAAGATAACCACCCACTTCAAAGACAGCAGGAACTCACAAAGCCTATGGCAGGGCATTCAGGCCCTCACGGACTACAAGCCCGCGCCACAGAGCTGTGAGAGCAACATCCCTCTGCTCAACAACCTGAACAGCTTCTTTGCTCGCTTTGAAGCACAAAACAGCACCTGCCCACAGAAGACCCATACCCCTCTACATGAGCAGCCCCTGTGCCTCTCTGCCGACAGCGTGAAGAGGACACTTGCTGCTATCAACACCAAATGAAGGCAACAGGTCCAGACAACATCCCAGGTCGTGCTGAAAGGACTGCGCGGGGAGCTTAAGGATGTCTTCACAGACATCTTTAACACTTCCCTGAAGCAAGCCATCGTCCCATCATGTTTCAAAGCTGCCACCATCATACCTGTGCCGAAGAAAACTGCTCCATCCTGCTTCAATGACTACCGCCCTGTGGCACTGACACCCATCATCATGAAGTGCTTTGAGCGGCTTGTCATGTCACATATCAAAGCCATTCTCCCCCCCCACCCTGGACCCCTTCCAGTTTGCATACCGAGCCAAAGCGGTCTACAGAGGATGCAATCTGCTCTGCCCTCCACCCAGCCCTCACCCACCTGGAAAAAGAGACTCATATGTGAGATTGCTGTTTATAGACTTCAATTCTGCATTCAACACCATAATACCACAACAACTCATCTGCAAACTTGACAAACTAGGACTCAGTACCTACCTCTGCAACTGGCTACTGGACTTCCTCTGTCAGAGGCCCCAAGTAGTACGTGTTGGCAACAATACCTCAAGCAGCATCACACTGAGCACAGGGGCCCCCAGGCTGCGTGCTCAGTCCGCTGCTCTTCACCCTGCTGGCCGATGACTGCACTGCAACCTACAGCAACAATCACATAGTGAAATTTGCTGGACGACACAACTCTGGTGGGTCTCATCACCAAGGGCGGCGAGACTCAATACAGGTTGGAGGTCGACCATCTGACCACGTGGTGCAGGGACAACAACCTCCTGCTGAACGTCAGCAAGACCAAAGAGATTTTTCGGAGAGGTCACACCCAACACCTGCCACTGACCATCGACGGTTGCTGTGGTGGAGAGAGCGAGCAGCACCAAATTCCTGGGGGTGCACATCAGTGAAGACCTCTCCTGGACCACCAACACTGCATCACTGGCGAAGAGAGCTCAGCAGCCTGTACTTCCTCGCGAAAACTCAGGCGAGCAAGTGCTCCACCAGCCATCATGACCACATTCTACCGAGGCACCATTGAGAGCATCCTCTCCAGCTGTATCGCTGTGTGGGGCGGAAGCTGCACTGAATACAACAGGAAAGCCCTGCAGCGCATAGTGAACACAGCTGGAAGGATCATTGGTGCTTCACTCCCCTCCCTGAAGGACATTTACACCACCCACCTCACCCGCAAGGCGACCAAAATTGTGAGTGATGCAAGTCACCCCGCTCACAATCTGTTTGATCTACTGCCCTCTGGGAAGAGGTACAGAAGCCTCAAGCTCCCCAAGACTACCAGACTCACTAACAGCTTCATACACCAAGCTGTAAGGATGCTGAACTCTCTCCCTCCTCTCCCCCCTCCACCCTCAGCTACATAACATCCTGGACATTGGACCCACAATGGCCGCCTGCACTACTCCACCTGCACACTTGAACACTTGCACACTTGTACACTTTACAACTTGGTGTTGTTGTCCTGAAAACACAACACTTCTGCTGCTCTTACATAACTTGCACCACTATGCCACTTTCTTTATTACTTAGGTCAAACAGTATTTTATAGTATTTTACAGTATTTGCACTAGTATTTTATTGACTGTCTATGCACAATGTCAACAAAATTTTGCTGCTCTTATTTTTTCATTATTATTATATGTGCCCTCTTATTTACTTATTTACTTACTTTTGTTTTACTTGAATGTTATGTTTGTCTGTGGACTTAAAATTGGTCAAATATGTCTTGTCTTCACCGTGGGATAGTGAGAAACGTAATTTCGATCTCTTTGTATGTCTGGAACATGTGAAGAAATTGACAATAAAGCTGACTTTGACTTTGACTTTGACTTTGACTTTGATTCATTTTGAAAGAAGTTAAGTTATTTACATTTTGAAATAATAGTGACTTTATGAATGTCCATTATAATGGACACCAGGACCAAAATATTTAGATTTTTTGGGGAATTTAGATCATTTGTATAGGATGAATGAGGAGGGGGGGTCAGATTTGGAGCTCTCAGGTGATGAGTGAGTGAATCAGAGATGAGATGTCTATTTTCATGGCTACCTTTTCATAGTAAAACGGTCCTTTTGTCCACCACAGGGGACATGCTATAAAATTTAGATGTTTTTTTTTCCTAAATAGAAAGGAAACCACACAAAACAAAAATTGTTGGACACATTTTTTTCTTGGTTCCCAGGAGGATAATCAGCATTATAGTATGCATTATAGCATTATAGACATTAAAGTTCAAAAACTCTTTTATTATGACCGCCGCGCAGCGAAGCGGCGGTCATATAGGTTTAGTCAGATTTTTTTTTTTTTTTTTTTTTTTGCATGTCCAAATTTCCGTCAATGATTCCCGGGACACTGAAAGACCGGGGTAGACAAAACTTGGTGGGCATGTAACCCCATATGGATAGCATGGAACCATCGTTTTTCGTTTTGATCTGTAGCCCCCACGCTGGACTGCACCCCGAAAAAGGAGGGTAGGGCAGACACAGTTTTCTGTGAATATCTCGAGAACCGTAAGGTTTAGGAGGACCATTATTTTTTTGTATGTTGATCTCAAGGGGCCATGTCAACGCATTCCATAACCACTCATTTCATGTATAGCGCCACCTAGTTAAACACAAAAAAGTAAAAATGAGGTGGTGTAATTGAAGGTATCTGTGACCTAACATAGTCAAAACTGCACGAAATTGGAAGTGTAGGATCATTATGACACCCTCTGTCTGCACGCCAAGTTTTGTGGAATTCCGTTCATGGGGGGCCACACAATAAATTAATTTATGTTACTATACACCAACTGGCCTGTAGGTGGCGGGAGACAGTTTTCTGTGAATATCTCGAGAACCGTAGGGCCTAGGAGGTCCACCTTTTTTTGTATGTTGGTCTTAAGGGGCATGTCAACCCATCCCATTACCACTTATTTCATGTATAGCGCCACCTAGTTAAAAAATTAAAAAGCATAAAATTAGGTGTTTTCATCTCAATATCTCTGGCTGACAAGGTCAAAACTGCACAAAATTAAAAGTGTAGGATCATTATGACACCCTCTGAATGCATGCCAAGTTTTGTGTACTTTCGTTCATGGGGGCCTTACAATAAAATAATTTATGTGTACATTTAGTGGCGTACACCCAACAAGGATTCGGGACACTGAAAGACCGGGTACACAAAACTTGGTGAGCATGTACCCCCATATGGATAGCATGGAACCGTCATTTTTTAGTTTTCATCTGCAGCCCCCGCTGGACTGGACCCCGAAAGGAGGGTAGGGCAGACACAGTTCTCTGTGAATCTTTTATGGTATGTTGGTCTCAAGGGCCCACATAAACCTGGCTCATAATCACTCATTTGTGATTTGCCCCGGTAAAAAAATGAAAATCAGTAGGATTAAAAGAAAGCCAAAATAAATATTCATCATCATCATCATGGCTGCATTTTCAGTATTGGCGAAAATAATCGTTTGTCCACTAGATGGCGATCGTTGCAGTGAGGCGTAATTTTGTTGGAAGTTAAAAGGGGTTGGAAAAACAATGGGCCTTCATACAAGGACTGTAATTTACCGCAGCGAACATCTAATAAGGATAGGGCGATGTTCACATGAAGTGTAATTCCCATTTCTTCTTGAAGCCGAAATAAATCTGAGGATGTTTATCGGACATGCTTGGTTTTTACTGCAGGTACGTTAATCTTGTAATATCAATAAGGACCTAGGTAATGTTACCGTTAGCGTTGGTTGAGTGATGGAGGCATTTGATTTATTGCATTTGTAGAAAACTATAAATGCGGTTATACCAAGCAAATGTATAGCAGCACTGTTTGTATCTTTCGACTGTCATTTATTGCCGCGTGCTACAAAATCATTCTGTGCAATGGAAGATTTACCAACGTTACACCGGTCTGATGCAGTTTTGCCTATACATGCGTGAGACTGAGACGCCTGTTTATTTTGTTTTAAGTGCGTGCAGGGTGTGAGAGGGGAATCGATGTGCTTTGATTACAGCTTGGTAGTTGTAGTCTGTGAAATTAAAAAGCGTGTGTGAAGTATCCAAACAATGACACCTTCATTTCATTATGGCTGTTTTAGCAAAACACCTTAAGCTACTGTGTAGTAGGTCCCATTTAGAAGTGGCTACTTCATTTTATGCTTTCCTTGACTCATGGAGCTGCGTGAATGTTATTAGAACTTTTAAGCCCGCGATATGACAGTTTAAGTCCGCTTGATACTGTAAGGCGTAAGCCATTGGTTTCAAAGGAGATTTTATTTGTGTCGCCAGCATAGCCTATTGACAATTTATGTTGTCAATAGGCCTACCTTATAATCCTACCTGTAGCTTAGGGAAGCTAACAACTTTCTATTAGGATCTAGTTTGTTAGTTACCGTTTTGTCATAACTCCCTGATGCATTTTTGCATTTAGAATAGCCAGAGCGTGTATATCTCAATCGGAAAATTAAACAATATCGGGTGCCTATGGACTAGGCTGGGTGAACCCAGCCTGATCTGCCCGCTATTTATTTTTGATTTCTTAAAAGATTGAGCTTGGTCTGATGAAAGCCAGACTAGCCATGGACCTCAGTTAAACAATGCAAGGGAACATGAATCAGCCTATATTTGCACTAACAATAACGGACAAAAGCTCTTCAACTTTGGCCCGTTAAAATGTGTATGAACAGTCTAGCGGCGCATTTCATCAAGGCCCATTTGGACATGTCAGTTATTTGCACCACTGGTTAGATGTAAAACAGCACTTCGTTTCAGACTAGGCTACTGTTACTTAATTTGTGCATTAACAATAACGTTTTTCAGACTACTGTTACTTAATTTGTGCATTGACAATAAAGTATTACATGAACTAAAGATGACTAAAATCTTATGTAGAAGAAGAAACATTCACAAAAAATCCATCCATCCAAAAATGACCTTTGTTTTTTTGATAGCTGTTGAAAACGGCATGGAACTGACAGAGATGTTTTGTTTATAAATACATAAAAAATAAATAAATAAATAACATTATGCTGATACCTTTTGCTTTTCCCAAATACAATGTAGCCTACAGGTGTAAGTGACCTTTCATCAATCCAGTTGCAATGGATGAACTGTGATGAACTGCCCTACTTGTGATTGTTTAGAGATTTTAAAGGTTTTATAACAATTCTACATCTTCTTTGGCTATTCTACAATCTATTCACCTTTTCAGCACCAGTAGGGTACTTTCTGTGCAGCCCTTTTACACTCAGGCATGCCAAACAAGCATACACAAAAGTTTCAAGAGTGGGGGATGGAGTAAAATATGGAGACAAATTGAAGTGTGATTTATTTTCGCGGAACGGATGTACAGGACTGAGCGGCGGTCATATTTTGTACCGCTATGCGGTACATCTAGTTATTATTATGACCGCCGCGCAGCGAAGCGGCTATAGGTTTAGTCAGATTTTTTTTTTCTTTTTCGTATGCCCAAATTTCCGTCAAGGATTCCCGGGACACTGAAAGACCGGGGTACACGAAACTTGGTGGGCATGTAACCCCACATGGATAGCATGGAACCATTGTTTTTCGTTTTGATCTGTAGCCCCCCCGCTGGACTGGACACACCGAAAGGAGGGTAGGGCAGAAACAGTTTTCTGTGAATATCTCGAGAACCGTAGGGTTTAGGAGGACCATTTTTTTTTGTATGTTGGTCTTAAGGGGGCATGTCAACCTATCCCATTACCACTTATTTCATGTATAGCGCCACCTAGTTAAAAATTAAAAAGTAAAACATTAGGTGTTTTCATCACAATATCTCTGGCTGACATAGTCAAAACTGCACGAAATTGAAAGTGTAGGATCATTATGACACCCTCCGAATGCATGCCAAGTTTTGTGGACTTTCGTTCATGGGGGGCCTTACAATAAAATAATTTATGTGTACATTTAGTGACCGTACACCAACAAGGATTCCCGGGACACTGAAAGACCGGGGTACACGAAACTTGGTGGGCATGTAACCCTACATGGATAGCATGGAACCATCGCTTTTCGTTTTGATCTGTAGCCCCCCCGCTGGACTGGACCCCCCGAAAGGAGGGTAGGGCAGACACAGTTTTCTGTGAATATCTTGAGAACCGTAGGGCCTAGGATGACCAATTTTTGGCATATGTTCCTGGGGCCTCCAGGGGTCATGTAAACCCATTCCATATGCACACATGTGCATAAACAGATACACACGCACACACACATTCACAGTAATCCTACGTATGACACATACTCACACAGTAGACATATATACGCATGCATGCACATGCACACACACAGGCACATAAACAGGCAAACACACACATGCACGCACACACACCCACCCACACACACATAAACATAAACATGTACACGCACACATGCACACAATTCAAGAATTTCTCAGAATTATGAACAGGCAAGATGGGAGTGGGGTTGTATAAAATGTATATTACATGTGAAATCTATGAACTAATCATGTTTTGGTACTTGTTGTCTAGCAGATACCAGTGAGAATTGAGTGTGCATAATGCAATTCAGTGAGACAGTTAAAATCATATATGCCTTTCAGCGTGACTTATTTTTGTGGAAAACATGTGCTGGAGTGGACGGCGGTCATATTTTGTACCACTCTGCGGTACATCTAGTTTTTTTTTAATCAGTTATTTTTTCTCAAATTAATTAATCGAAATTAATCAGTTATTTTGACAGCCCTAATTATTATTGTTGCCGTTTCGTGGCTACCGTTGACAAAACAAATAGCTAGTTCACCATACAAATAGAACTTGAAGTTGCAGGTGTTGCATGGCAACATATTACTTGCTTACTTTCGCTTTAAATGAAGTTCTATTGCGATGAGCGAACTAACTAACGTTACTTGCAGAGCACAAAACTCGTTGCCATTGATAGCGATCATTACACAACCCCAAATCAATAATCCTTACAGAAACAATAGGGCTTTGCACCTCCAGTGCTCTGGCCCTATGACTTGACATGGGTAGGTGTTTAATTGTTAACTGGATTGGACTATAATTCCATATGTTCCTAGACATATTATCCTGTTCAGATGCACTGTTGTAAGAGTAGCTGCAGTCTCATCAGTAAATGAGATGTTCTGTTTAAATATTTTTGACCCATCGATTATCAATTCCAACCTCATTTCAACTTCTCAGGTCTATCTGGATGCCAAGTACTCTAAAGATCTGGAGATCAAGTTGCCATTGGTCATCACTGCTGCCCCACAGAACACAGATGGAGCAGCAACATCAGAGGCCTAGGAAAGAACAGAGCCACCTCTCCGCTTACCCTACCCAACCCATCAGGGAGTTCTTGGGCATAATTGGCTTGTGATGGTTTCATCATTAAATATAGGCTGTTGTGACATTTTTGTATTTTCCACCAGCTAGAAGAACTACTACTTGTACAAACAGTGGTGTAGTAACATAGTAATGGAGTTATAGGGTTAATTAGAGTTCCACTGGTACTCTACTGGTACTCTACCGTATGTAAATAATAAAAGGACTTTCTAATACAGTGGATCTCCTTTAGCACACTAACCTAGAAAGAACTTTGTTTTTTTCACTGGTTCTACCATGATGAACATCTTAAAAAGAAAGCCATCTTATAGCTAGCTGGCTTGGCTAACCAATGCTTGGGGGGGGGGCATGTATATGTTCAGAGAATTTTAAGCATTTTGTGTTTCTCGCTCTTTCTCGCTTCTCAAGGGACTTCTTGATTCAGACACTGCCAGGACGCTACGGCTGATCTTGCAAGGCTGGTTTTCCGCTAGGAGACGGTAGGAGGAGCAGGGAAAGCCGTCATTCTCGCCACAACAGGTCATTTAACCATCACAATGATTTCTAAACTGTTTTATAAGGTTGAAAATAGGGTTGCATAGGGGGCCTTTAACATCCAGGCAATAGGAAATATAATTTGGTTCCTAGTTAGTAAGGCTGAACAGATACATTTTACTTTATGCTTAATGCCCCTTTGTTGAACTGGCCTGACTGATACACTGATTAAGCATGAATATAAAGTGAAATACCAGTCCAGCGTATCCCACAGAACCTACCCCATTGTGTGGTATATGATGCCTAGACCCACCTGTTGGAGATCTCTGTAAAGATGCTGGAAATGTCATAGACTGTAAAGGGAAATGTCAGGCCAACTCTCTGTCTGCTTGTGAAAATATGATGTATCAGGGTCTTGAAGTGTTACCATTAGGGAAGATTTCAACTACAATCCCTGGTCACAGTTCCAAGGTAAGGATAATGGGTGGTAGTGCTAGTAACGTTTAAAATATTTCAACAGAAATAATTGTTAAGCTCCCCTGCTTTTAATACTTCACTTGGGGGATTTAGTTGACCACTATAATGCCTGCATGTCTACAGCACTTGACAGACTTGCTCCTATGAAAACGCGAACTGTTTCATTTGTGCACTCTGCTCCTTGGTTTACACCTGAACCCGGCATATGAAATCCTTGGGCCCACGCGCCTGGAAGCGGCTGTCAAAAAGACTGGTCTTAATGTACACAAAGACATGTATTCTGAACACCTGCATCAGTATAAAAGCGCACTCTGTGTTGCAAAAACATCATACTATGCAAAGATAATCAGTGAAGGACAAGGAAACACCAGGGCTCTCTTTTCTACTGTTAATGGTCTCCTTAAGCCACCTGATAACATCACCCACCAGGAACTCTCTGATGAACGCTGCTCCGCCTTCCTGAACTTTTTCAATTCCAAAATTGAGGCAATCCACCAACAATTAGAATGTTCCATTACTCAGTTGAAACAATCATACTCACTGAGCACTCTGGGCTCACCTTCCATCAATGAACTCCATTGAATTCAGTCTCCCCTGCTGAAAGTACCATCTGTGGCCTCATCAAAAGTGCAATTTCTCCACCTGTCAGCTGGACCCTCTTCCAACAAGCCTGGTTAAGAGCTGCCTGCCATCTATTGCTCCGATGATTACATCAATATTTCACACCTCTCTTCTCTCTGGCACTGTACCACCATCCTTTAAAACTGCTATTGTCAGACCAACACTGAAAAACTTGGATTGGATTCTGACAACTTCAACAATTACAGGCCTATTTCCAACTTACCTTTTCTCTCCAAAGTTCTTGAGAAAGATAGTGGCAACTCAACTCCAGGATCACCTGAAGGACAATGACCTCTTGAGCCATTCCAGTCTGGATTTAGTCCTATGCACAGTACTGAAGCGGCCATGATTAAGATTACTAATGACCTCCTCTGTGCAGCTGATGATGGACTTATTTCCATTCTGATTCTCCTTGATCTCAGTGCAGCCTTTGACACCATCTCCCACCATCTTCTCCTGGAGCGTTTAGCCAATATCGAGTCGCGGGGCAGCGTTCACCAGTGGTTCACCTCCTATCTCTCTGGAAGGACACAGTTTGTACAAATACAGAGTTGCAAGTCTGAGAGCAGTGTTGTGACAAGAGGGGTACCCCAGGGGTCTGTGTTGGGCCCTCTGTTGTTTATTATCTACCTCCTCCCACTTGGCACTATCCTCAGGCAACATGGTGTTCAATTTCACTGCTATGCTGACGACACCCAGCTCTACTTATCTACAAAACCTACTGCCACTCTTCCTCCAGCTGCAATTACTGCCTGCCTGCATGACATAAACTTGTGGATGACACAAAACTAAGACTGAGCTCTTAGTGGTTGGCTCCAAATCAGCTCTTGCTAAGATGGAACCTTTCACCCTTTGTATAGATGGCAGCACCATCCCTTGCTCCAACCAGGTCAAGAGCCTTGGTGTCATACTGGACAACACACTTTCATTTAGTGCGCACATAAACAGTATGTCTCGAAGTGCTTTTTTCCGAGGAACATTGCACGGCTTCGCCCAACGCTCACCCAGCAGAGTGCAGAAGTCCTTGTAAATGCCTATGTGACATCGCGCCTTGACTACTGTAATTCCATCTTGTCCGGAATCCCTAACAAGCTACTCCATCGGCTCCAACTAATTCAGAATTCTGCAGCAAGGATTATTATAGGCTCCAAATCCACTAGTCATGTAACACCATTACTGATGCAACTGCACTGGCTTCCAGTTGCCTACAGAATACATTTCAAAGTCCTACTCCTGGCATACAAGGCCCTACACAATTATACCCCCACCTACCTTACTGACCTCCTAGAAGTCTACACTCCTGCCCGCTCACTGAGATCCTCCTCAGCAGGCCTACTGCATGTCCCTAATGTGAACCTCAGCACCCAGGGAGGGGCTTTCAGCTACATAGCCCCAAGCTGTGGAATTCACTGCCAGACTACATGAGACATTGTGACTCAATTACTGACTTTAAAAGCACACTTAAAACATATCTCTTCAAGATGGCTTATGGACTGACTGACTGACTGATTTTTACTTTTTTATTTTTACTTTTAATTTATTTTTTTGAGATGACTATAATTTTACAACCTTTTTGTTTTTATTTGTGAAGTGACCTTGGGTGACATGAAAGGCGCTCTAAATAAAATGTATTATTATTTATTATTATTAAGCATCTCTTGAGTTTGCATGACTAAAATGTATCATGACATACGTAACTTGTGAGTATAAATCTTAAATTTATACTGTTATGAATTGTGGCCTACATATTGAACATATTGGTAGCAGCATACTGGTATGTTTTGTTTTTCCGGTGCATTTTTCCTTGTAGTCAAAACAAGTTTTTATTTATTGATTAATGCTTTTCACAGTTACACATAACAGTCTCTCATTCACATACACACAAAAGAGCCTTATGGATCATGCCCACATGGCTCATCCAAAGCAATGAACTCTGACCTGAAAACACATGACTCATGACAATAAACTCTTACCTGATAGCACTATACAAGAGGGTCACTTCAACAGGTTGTAGGCAATGGAATTTTCTGATACATTTGGGTAGCATTTCTCTCATTGATAGCATTATAACACCTGTCACATTTAATTACTCTGTTACATAATGACTCACCCAAACCTGCCACAACAAACAACTCACCTGCATAAATTTAAGCAATAAGCCCCTAGAGGCCATAGGTTACACTGATTTTAGAACAGCTAAGGGGCGTTGTTAGGCATAACGCGCTAGCGGAGTTGCCAAGCAATGTAGAGACGCAGCTACTTTAACTTTTGTATCAAGTTTAAGACAGGTAGCACAGTAATATCAATGACCATTGAATTAAAATAACAGGGAGCAGATACAGTCAGTGTCTTAAAGGCCAATGTGAGAGATTTAAATCTCACTCAACTAGTAAACTAGTTGTCCAAATTCTTAACAAGCTAGGCTTGTTATTGAGCATCATCACCCGGAGAGAAGAAATACTCTTTTCAGATTGGCTGGTGGGGTGGCCATTAATTCTGAATAACGGGACACCAAAGATCCTTTAGAACACTAGATTTAAGATCTCATTCTTAGTGACTATTGGGTCCTTGGTTACCTGTCTGACCAAGGCCCTTTGTCCCGGATTACTCAGTTAGGTTGAGCAGCCACATCTAGGAAGACTGTTGGTTGTTCCCAACTTTTCCATTTGAGAATGATGGAGGCTATCGTGCTCTTGGGCACTTCCAATGCTGAAATTTTATTGTACCCTTCCCCAGATCTGTCTTCACACAACCTTGTCTCGCAGGTCAACGGACAATTCTCTTGACCTTGTGGCTTAGTTTTCACTCTGACATACACCATCAACTGTGAGACCTTATATAAAGAAATGTGGGCCTCTCCTAATAATGTCCAGTGAATTAATTTAGGCACAATCAATCCAATCAAGTTGTAGAAACATCTCAAGGACCATTGATAGAAGTAGGATGCACCAGAGCACCAATGGCAAGTGTCATAACAAAAGGTGTGAATACTTGTAAATGGAATATTTCAGTCTTTTATTTGTTTATACATTTTTTTGTGGTTGTAGTATTGTGTGTGTAGATTGATGAGAAAATAAATAAATAATTGAATGCATTTTAAGAGGAATCTGAAACATAACAAAATGTGGAAAAAGTGAAGAGCTGTGAATACTTTCCGTATGCACTGTGAGAAGTGTTAAGATTAAGAAGTAGCCAAGAGGGATCTTCCATGACTGCCATGATGACCAGGGCCTCCTTAGCTTCTGGTAAGGAATAGTTGACCACTCCAATGCCTACATCAACATACCCATGTATTTTACCTCCACAAAACTCTGTTTCCTGATTGACATTTCGCCCATCATCAAAGCACATATGGTGTCTTTACCCTGTTTTTTTTATTGTCTTCCACTTGGCACTGAAGCGCACTGAAGGAGGCCTTGGTGAAACCAGGATCAGCTTCCACAAAGTTGAACCAGTTGCGGATTATCTGTGGATGTGGCAAGACAAGGCTGAAGGACTGACGGACATATTCGTAAGCTTTTGCAGAGTATATGCAAGGTCATTGCAAACATTCTTAACTCATCAGATATTCTGTGAGATTTTTGTTCCTACTCACTCTCAGCAGAATTTCCCATGGCACACCAGAAATGGAGCCCTCAAGCAGCCCCGGACAATCAGAGGTGATCAGGGATTTCTGTTTGAGCTCCAAGATGACAGTAGACAGAGAAGTAACTTTACGTTTTAACCTGACTATTGTATCACCTTGCAACCTGATCCGTTTGCGGCACCCTTGAAGTTTATTGTGCACTGCATCAAGCTTACGTTTGAGTGTTCTGGGCGAGTCGGGTAACATGTATGTGTGATCCACTGATCCATATGATATGCCACTACGGAGATAGCAATGGTCATGTTCAACACTGTCACTGCTCTGCTGCTCCAATCCCTGTTCCTTCGCTGTATTGCCATCTATCTCTGGCAAGTCATCTTCCTCAATTTGTAAATGGTCTCCCTCTTCTCTTGCATTTTCAGTTTTGCAATGGTCCCAACCACCCTGCATTTCAAAGTTTTTTTTTTTGGCAGATTGCATCGTTTATTTGCTGCATACCGCCACCTACTGTACAGGAGTGTTGCAGTAAACCTTTGGCTATTCAAACAAAAGGGGTGGCAAAATAAATCTATAAATAATAATGAATAATATTCAAATAATAATAATACAAATAAATAAATAAAAACAGAAAAACATTATTCATTTCTTCTCAGTAAATCACTGTCTTTAAGGAAAATAAATAAGTCTTTAATTCGCTTGCATTCCTTGTTCCCCAATTAATATCCTCAATGTTATCGTCTACTTCTTGCCATCTTTGTCTCTGCTCACTGTACCTTCTACATCTACATCTAAATAAAACATGTTTCACATCTTCCTGTGTTTGGCATTCTGTGCATAAACCATTTCCTTTTCCTACCAGCTTCAATGTTGCATTCAATCCTGTCCCATTCTTATTCTTGAGTATACTAATAGCACCTATGGCCATTCTCAGTGCTCTAAACTGGATTCTAACTTTGTTAAATTAGTGTGGCTTGCTGTGCTATATACTATACAACCATAATTTATAATTTACCTAATTAATGCTCCCCTATGTCCAGTAATCATTCTCATCATATTCATAACTTTTTTACATTTAGTTTCAATGTGATTTATATGGTATTTTCCATGTAAGTTTTTCATCCAACCAAACTCCTAGATATTTAAATGTTATGACTCTCTCTAGAGTTTGGTTGTAAATAAATAATTTTTCGTCATCAGCAACTTTCTTTCTTGTGAAGAACGTAACATTTGACTTTTGTATGGAAAATTTAAATCCCCAGTCAATTCAGCATCTAGTATAGTATTTGTCTCTTGTTTAGCATTTAACACATCTATATTTTCTTTCAAGCTTTCATCTTTTCTTTTTTAATCATTTCATCTAGGTGATTACCTTCATGAATGTCAGCAATTTTTTTATCCAACATTTTTGCCTTATTAGTATCTGATACAGCTTGCTTTCCTCCATCAACTAACATGGTTTGTGACGGTTTATTTTTACCGTCATTTTCTTCACCATCATCCACATCTTATCAAAAGTTGTTTCCCTTCCAGTCGTTGAACAAAATTGTCTCCAAGCTTCTTTCTTGGCTTCTTTAATTACCTTCCTTGCTGTAACTTTTTTCCTTTGATAATCTATCAGATCATCCATTGTTAATGTTTTGCGTTTTTTCTTAAATGCTTTATTTCAATTTGTAATCGCTTCTGTGCATTTTTCATTCCACCATAGTACATTTGCTCTTTTGTTTTGGCTATTAGCTACAGTATACTGATTGGAATACTCTGGCTTGCTGCACTTAGAATGATGATGCTCAAAGCATCATTAATTTTATCTATAGATTCATCCAAACTGACAGATGAACTCTTTATCTCATCATTATAACATTCCAAATATTTTTCCCAGTTGGCTTTCTGAAAGCACCATTTCCGATGTACATATTTTGTTGTATAGATACATTTGTCTATCTTGCAGAAAATTGGACAATGATCGCTACCAATACTTGTTCTCTGCTCATTCTCATCTATTAGCTATTTTCCTATCCGCTAGAGTTAAATATATACATGATGTTTCATTTCTATATTTATTTATGCGTGTACCAGTGGCATTGTTTAAACATACCAGCATTTACCATTCATCATTTCTTCTATCACGTCTCCATTTAAATCTGTAACTTTACTTCCCCATAGAGTGTTATGGGCATTAAAATCCCCACACCATATTTCTCTATGACCTTTTTTGAATATTATTCAATGAATATTATTCATTAACTCATTTGACAATGTTTTACATGGGTTATAAATGTTGATAATTATCAAATTACCTTTGTCCTCATTATTACATATTACAACATATTACACTATTACATATTAGCCTACAACACATTCATATCCTTAAGATATCTTGATGGGGCTGTATGATATTCCTTCATTAAAATATGTCAAACACCCCTCTCCTCGATCTATTTCTCTGTCACATCTGTGTCTTTAATCTCAGAAATTATTTCTGACTTTGTTTCTCGCAAATTTGTGCCTTCAATCTCAAAAATTCGGAGATTTCTCTGGATTTTCAAAAATATTTTCTCTTCATGTGGCCCCGTAGTTTGTTGCCACCTAGTCTATCTGTAGCCTTAATTGAGGAAGCATTGCTGGTCTAAAATCAAATACATTTAATTAAAAAAAACTGATTGGCAAGGATGGAACCCAGATGTAGACATTAACCTATTGTACCCCAGGAGACCTGCTACATGATTAGAAATAAATAATTAAATATGTTATTATGTTGTATTGTATTGTATTATGTTGGTTGGATTAATAGCCTATGGTTGGCAAAGAAAAGTCGTTTTCCTACCATAGGTCTCCAACACACGTTCTCAAGCTCATTCTCTTGCCGCCCCTTTCGAGCTAATTGCCATTTAAAAAAATTATTTAAAAAAAAATACTAAATCATGCATAATTAAACAATAACTCAATGTAGGCTACTTGGCTACGCAAAAAGGTTTCCATTACAGCACAACCCCTATTCAATGAAGGGCTGCCTTGTCTCGCAATAAACAGCAGTGGAAATCCGACACTTTTTCAACTGCATGAAACTTAACAGTGAATCATCAAATATCTTCCAGATTTCAGTGCCCATCAGTCCCAACATTTAGCAGTATAATCAAACAGTCCAAAAGTACATTAAATCCCAAACCAAACCGAAAATGGTTTTGATAGCCTACGGGTATGCATGCCGCGTCAAACGAAATGCATGTCTAAAGCCTGCCTCGAATACCAGCCTGCCTCAAATAAAGATGATGATAAATGATTTATGCTAAGCAAGTAGCCTGGATTATTTTATGATTGTTAGTAGACAAACTGGCTTCAGATATCCAACAGAGTGAGATTGTGCAGTCTTACAGTAGTGTAGATGGCTGTGGTTAGTGATGTAATGCTGTTAATGGGGAGTTTTACAGTTAGCGCAAATCCTATATGTTATTATTTATTTAGCGTACCTATAAGGCTTTTTTTCCTTATCAAAATTGAGGGGGACAACGGCTGTCTCTTCAGCACTGTGTGGAACATATCCCCCACGTCCCCCGTGCCTCCTGCGCCCCTGTGTCTATGTATGCCTTGATGTCTGCTCCAATAAGTGGCTATCCTGCCCAAAGGTGATTCCTGTCTGCGGGCATGAAGATCCATCCATCCATGCATGCATGCAGAGAAGAAGCCTGAGGACCAGATCAGCAAGATGGTGGCGAAGCTCAGCAAATGTTCTAATAGTCCTTTAAGGACTAGCCATCACGTTGAGCTCACCACTGCAGAAGATGGAAGACCTTTCAGCCCGGCAAAGGACCTGCACAGTCGAACAGCAAAGCCAGCCCTGCATAGCTGACAAGAGCAGACCGCGGTGGAGGAAGCGGCCCCGGCAGGTGTCGGGGAGGCGTCTACGGCCAGCAAGAAGTTCCCGGTTCGACGCTGATGTCGATGCTGTCGTCGTCTGAGGATCTCATCCCTGGAGAGAGCGAACTCTAGGGCGACCTCAGCGGCCGGGTTCCCACGGCGAGCTACGGAAGAACCTCCGGAGCGGCAGCTGCTGGTGGAGAGGGTGATGGAGTCATAGCTGCCAGTTCGGGGACTTGCGGTGCTCCAGCTGGTGGCCAAAAGGGGAGCGTCAATCTGTGGAGCCTTGGGAGCTTCCATCTTGTGGACTGTTTGAAATTTGGATTGCGCACGTTCCGGTTGACACAAGTCTGCGCAATGTTTTCACATTTTGTGTGGGGGTTCCTGTTTGTCCCGAGCCTGCTGGGAGGGTCGGGGTCTTCATTCACCGCCACAGTGGAGCATCGTTGTGTTTGAGAGACAGCCCACAAGAGTCCTACAAGAGGGCAGTGCAAGGAGGGACTTTGACGTGGACTACTGACCGCCTGGAGATCGGCACACTGTGGGCAGGTGGCAACGGCCACGAGCTGTCACAGTAGCCAGCGGGGGCTACCGAACGTTGTGGGGTTCCAGCATGTCTGGGGGTCCGGCTGCAGTGGGACTGTTTGTTTGTTGTTTCAGGTGGTGCAGCTGCACTGTGGGGAGACCGAGGGCCCAAGCAACACCACAACCCGAGACTGGGCGGTCCTGGTGCTTGTGCGGGGGGGGGGGGGGGTGCCCTTCCAGTCGGAGGGTTTATCGTTGGAGAGTGCCGGGCCTTCTGCGGGAGCAGCTCGCGGACTGATCTGCTGGGGGTCCGAGTTGTGGGCAGGTGGCGGTAGCTCACTTTAGCTCAGTTACCAATGATAGACTTCATTTATGGTTATTTGCTATTTAACTCATCACATTTATGATCATCATTTTGTGAGAAAACAAGTAAATTCAATTATAAAAAGGTAAATAGAAACAAGTTTTTTTTTTATCATTATTGGTGCTTATTTCTTAGAACTTAATCACAGGTGAAAGTGCTTGAAATGTAAGTTTTGTAACTTTGTGTGGGGATAGCAGATGCAGAAAGCCAATGAGTTTGAGTGAGAAGAAATAATAAATAGCATAATTTTCTTTTTAGCAAACATTGAAAGTGGGCCCCACAGACCCAAACACCTTACAAGTGTTAAAAACGCTATAATAACAAAGAGACTAGTAATATAATTCAATACCTTTTTATTATGACCGCCGCGCAGCGAAGCGGCGGTCATATAGGTTTAGTCCGATTTTTTTATTTTTTTTTCTTTTTCGCATGCCCAAATTTCCGTCAATGATTCCCGGGACACTGAAAGACCGGGGTACACGAAACTTGGTGGACATGTAACCCCACATGGATAGCATGGAACCATCGTTTTTCGTTTTGATCTGTAGCCCCCCCGCTGAATTGGACCCCCCGAAAGGAGGGTAGGGCAGACACAGTTTTCTGTGAATATCTCGAAAACCGTAGGGTTTAGGAGGACCATTTTCTTTTTGTATGTTGATCTCAAGGGGCCATGTCAACCCATTCCATAACCACTCATTTCATGTATAGCGCCACCTAGTTAAACACAAAAAAGTAAAAATGAGGTGGTGTAATTGAAGGTATCTGTGACCTAACATAGTCAAAACTGCACGAAATTGGAAGTGTAGGATCATTATGACACCCTCTGTATGCACGCCAAGTTTTGTGGAATTCCGTTCATGGGAGGCCACACAATAAATTAATTTATGTTACTATACACCAACTGGCCTGTAGGTGGCCGGAGACAGTTTTCTGTGAATATCTCGAGAACCGTAGGGTCTAGGAGGTCCACCTTTTTTTTGTATGTTGGTCTTAAGGGGGCATGTCAACCCATCCCATTACCACTTATTTCATGTATAGCGCCACCTAGTTAAAAATTAAAAAGCAAAAAATTAGGTGTTTTCATCTCAATATCTCTGGCTGACAAGGTCAAAACTGCAATGAAATTAAAGTGTAGGATCATTATGACACCCTCTGAATGCATGCCAAGTTTTGTGTACTTTCGTTCATGGGGGCCTTACAATAAAATAATTTATGTGTACATTTAGTGGCGATACACCAACAAGGATTCCCGGGACACTGAAAGACCGGGGTTACACAAAACTTGGTGGGCATGTAACCCCCACATGGATAGCATGGAACCATCGTTTTTCGTTTTGATCTGCAGCCCCCCCCTGGACTGGACCCCCGAAAGGAGGGTAGGGCAGACACAGTTCTCTGTGAATCTTTTATGGTATGTTGGTCTCAAGGGCCCACATCAACCTGGCTCATAATCACTCATTTGTGATTTGCCCCGACCAGTCAAAATTAAAATGCAATATTATTCTGCTTTAATCGCCCTATCTTCAGTTAAGATGTTCAGAACTGCACCAAATTTTATGTGTATGATTGACCTGGCATTCTCTGGGGGTCTGGGGGTATGCCAAGTTTCGTAGAATTTCATCCATGGGGGGCTAAAAAATTAGGTTATGTGTACATTTAGTGACTGTACACTCATTGGCCTGTAAATGGCGGTTGCACACATATAAACATGCACACACACAGGCACCCACATACTATCGGGTATTAGAACGGCCGATACATAATTACAAATTCAATAGGATCAAAAGAAAGCCAAAATATTCATCATCATCATCATGGCTGCATTTTCAGTATTGGCGATAAGTAGTCGTTTGTCCACTAGATGGCGCATCGTTGCAGTGAGGCGTAATTTTTTGGAAGTTAAAAGTGGGTTGAAAAATAATGGACACTTCCTACAAGGACTGTAATTTACCGCAGCGAACATCTAATAAGGACAGGGCGATGTTCACATGAAGTGTAAGTGAGGATGAAGTGAGGATGTTTATCGGACATGCTTGGTTTTACTGCAGGCAATGCGTTAATCTTGTAATATCAATAAGGACCTAGGTAATGTTACCGTTAAGCGTTGGTTGAGTGATGGAGGCCCATTTGATTGATTGCATTTGTAGAAAACTATAAATGCGGGTTATACCAAGCAAATTGATAACAGCACTGTTTGTATCTTTCGACTGTCATTTATTGCACGTGCTACAAAATCATTCTGTGCAATGGAAGATTTACCAACGTTACACCGGGTCTGATACAGTTTTGCCTATACATCTGTGAGACTGAGGCGCCTGTTTATTTTGTTTTAAGTGCGTGCAGGGTGTGAGAGGGGAATCGATGTGCTTTGATTCCAGCTTGGTAGTTGTAGTCTGTGAAATTAAAAAGCACGCGTGTGTGTGAAGTATCCAAACAATGACACCTTCATTTCATTATGGCTGCTTTAGCAACACACCTTAAGCTACTGTGTAGTGGGTCCCATTTAGAAGTGGCTACTTCATTCGCTTTCCTTGACTCATGGAACTGCGTGAATGTTATTACGACTTTTCGCCCGCGATATGGCAGTTTAAGTCCGCTTGATACTGTAAGTTAAGTAAGCCATTGGTTTCCAAAGGAGATTTTATTTGTGTTAGCCAGCATAGCCTATTGACAATTTATGTTGTAAATAGGCCTACCTTATAATCCTACCTGTAGCTTAGGGAAGCTAACTGCTTTCTATTAGGATCTAGTTTGTTAGTTACAGTTTTGTCATAACTCCCTAATGCATTTTTGCATTTAGAATAGCCAGAGCGTGTATATCTCAATCTGAAAATTAAACAATATCGGGTGCCTGTGGACTAGGCTGGGTGAACCCAGCCTGATCTATTTATTTTTTGATTTCTTAAAAGATTGAGCTTGGTCTGATGAAAGCCAGACTAGCCATGGACCTCAGTTACACAATGCAAGGGAACATGAATCAGCCTATATTTGCACGAACAATAACGGACAAAAGCTCTTCAACTTTGGCCCGTTAAAATGTGTATGAACAGTCTAGCGACGCATTTCGTTTCAGACTACTGTTACTTAATTTGTGCATTAACAATAACGTTTCAGACTACTGTTACTTAATTTGTGCATTGACAATAAAGTATTACATGAACTAAAGATGACTAAAATCTTATGTAGAAGAAGAAATATTCACAAAAAATCCATCCATCCAAAAATGACCTTTGTTTTTGATAGCTGTTGAAAACGGCATGGAACTGACAGAGATGTTTTTGTTTATAAATACATAAAAAATAAATAAATAAATAAATAACATTATGCTGATACCTTTTGCTTTTCCCCAAATACAATGTAGCCTACAGGTGTAAGTGACCTTTCATCAATCCAGTTGCAATGGATGAACTGTGATGACCTGCCCTACTTGTGATTGTTTAGAGATTTTAAAGGTTTTATAACAATGCTACATCTTCTTTGGCTATTCTACAATCTATTCACCTTTTCAGCACAAGTAGGCTACTTTCTGTGCAGCCGCACACACACACTCAGGCATGCCAAACAAGCATACACAAAAGTTTCAAGAGTGGGGGATGGAGTAAAAGATGGAGACAAATTGAAGTGTGATTTATTTTCGCGGAATGGATGTACAGGACTGAGCGGCGGTCATATTTTGTACCGCTATGCGGTACATCTAGTTTATGTAAAATTAAGAAAACACCCCCCCCCGGTCCCTAGCACCAATGAACCACTTGGAGACCGCCTTCTCGTTCTCGGCATCATTACGGGTGATTTGGCTGGTCATGCCGTTTTTTCTTTAAACCTCCTGCAAGAAACAAATATAACGGTCACTTACTTCATACTGTATTGTCTAACACAACTCTCAGCCTGGACTGCAACTATGTTAAGAAAAGCGCTATATAAATGAAGATTATTATTAGAACTACACACATACTCTTCAACACACAAGTTAGGCAACTGAGAGACGTGCAAACACACTGCCCAGTTATGCCAACTGTCACTCCCTCCAACTTGCCAAGCGTTTGGTACTTCACTTATGCCATGATAGTTTTCTACAGAATGTAGATTCTAGTGCTAGCATTTTTCAGTTATTAGGCCTAGAATCTATACAAGGACTGTAGTTGTTCTTACCTTTTGCGAGATGAAAGCAGCCTCTTCCAGTGCGTCCAAGTAGGTAATCGTGGAGATTTGAGAAGAATAAAACTAGTCACAGCCTAACCTTTTTTTTCTGTCACGTTTTAACTTTTCCAACGGCTCTTGGGGAGGAGTTTCTTTGCGCAGGCACTTACCACGAGAACTTTGGGTGCAAAATCAAAAACGATTAAGTTTTTAACTAAGTAAACTAAGTTTAACTAAGTAAAAAAAAAAGCTAAACAGATTGTAAAGCCACATTAAAATGGTTTAAGGCTCATTACGGAATACTAACACATTACCCTAATAGATTTTTAAATATATATTGTTAATTTTATATAACTGCAGTAACCAGCATGTCATATCAACATACTTTATCGTTTTTTTTATATATATTTTTTTATTGTGGCCCAGTTGGGACCCATGTAGTGCCCATGTTTAGTTTTAGCACGGTGTATTTTATCTGGGTTGCCCATGTGGGCCCCAACCTCAAAGCCCACTCTAAGCCCATGCCCAGCTGAAGCCCAACTAACCCAAGTAAGGCCCATGTGGGCCCCACATGGACGTGTTTGCTGGGTAGAAGCTTTTCGGTTCACTGTAAATGTCTAATGTTGTATGAGTGTCTCCCAGAATGGAGTGTGAGAGAATGCTATAACGTGTAATGTCGGTTATCACAGTTGTATTTGCGTTTACTATGTTGTGTATTTGTTAGCGTGCTTAGTCTCTTTGGTTGTACCTCATGTGTTTATCCCTGTGTTGATGTGTGTGGTAAACCCTTACCTTATTGTGTGTTACATGTGTGGCTGAGACTACCCCTGTGTTGCTCTTAGTTGTTGTCTGTTTATGTGACATGAAAACCTATTGCTTAATTGTAAGCTACCTTTTTTTTCTTTTCTTTTTTCTGTGAGGGCTGGTTGCAATTGTCCTGCAACATTTTATTATTTTTCAGTGTGGTACAGTAGCGCTGGAAAGTAGCAAAGTTCAGCTCCCCCACACATTGAGACCAGCCCCAATCTGCACGCAGCAGCCAGGAGCTTCTGCGAAGGTAGCACACAATAGGAAGTGGCACAGAGTCTATGAACATGGGGCGACATATTCCTATTTCGCCCAGGGCGCAGGATTGCCCTCCACTGGCCCTCATTACATGCCTGGTGTAGCTTCCCCGTCACACTCGCACCTGCGCACACAGGCTAACACAAGTAAACACAGTTTATCCACCTCTGAAATGTCAGACATACAGTTTATCCACCTGTCAAAAGAGTTTATTCACCAATTGCAATTTTAACATTCAATAATCACACTGTAGCCTATTCACATTCTTAGTATGTAGCCTACACTCAACACTCTAGGAACACTCAACTCTCTAGGAATTTAATAGGCCTATCACTGATTTTGTTATAAACATAGGAAAATAACCTCCAACATCATCAAACATGTTGCCTTTAAAAAAAAAAACGATACCGCATGGCAATCCACTGCACCGATCACAGAAATCATAGTTTACCAGCTCTTATTTTACCACTACATCCCTGTGCGCACAGCACACACATCCAGCACGCACACACCACCTAATCCACCCCCAATTCCCCTAAAAGGCACACAATTTAAGAAACGCAATGGGTAGAACAAAATTCACACACAACTCACAGGTTATTATCACAATATATTTTTTCTGTATGGGAATCTGCCTTTAATGGACAAAAACGGGAAAAATGCAGTTTGCTTAAGTAGCGGATATTGCATTTCTGCAGTAAAGTGCAGTAGCCTACTCTGTAGTGCAATGTCGTTTTTCATGCCCAAACGAATGCATTTCTTACATGAACTGCAAATAATTCCTAAATTACTCACTAAAAAGTAGGCATATGCTACTGCAGGTGTTTAACGCACCACCGTTTTTGTTCAAATAAAGTTTGCCACGTTTTTAGGGGGCGGTAAGGGGACGGTGAGTTCTCCAACTTAATTGCCTTGTTTTTTTTCGATCTCGTATAGGGGCTTGCCGTATTTTCCAGGAAAAGGACGAATCTAAGCTTTGAGGAACTTTGCCGCATTTCAGAGTTGAGTTTGTTTGACGTCTGGTGATAACAATAAACTTTCCAAAAAATGAGTCCGATTAAGAGCTTGAAAGTTACATACGACGCAATTAACGAGAACAATACTTTCAGTAGTGGTGGCTTTATTTCTGGGCGCGTTACTCTTGAAGTTGAGAAGGAAACGAAGATCAATTCTTTTTTAGTTAAAGCAAAAGGTAAAGCAAGTGTCCTATGGAGTCAACGAATTGGCACGGTTAATATGGTTTTCTACGAAAAAGAAACCCTCTTCAAGTCGGAACATTTCTTTATAGCTGAGAAGAAAGATGAAGGTAAGAAGCCTGTTGCATTTATACACTCTAATCTTGGTTTAATAATAATAATAATAATAATAATAATAATAATAATAAACCGTTAGTCAGCAAAGAAGTTTGAAAGTTATCACAACAAATTTCACGTTTGCAAAAACAATCAGGAGGCCTACGGAGTTCCAGAATTAAGGGTCATGGTGGATGGGACATTTTGTACTACACAATATGAGTAATACAATGAGTGCACGTTCTCTGAATAATACCTAACAATAAGTTTCGCATTCCCTCGCAATACTTTTGCGTTCCCTCACCATAGTTCTGACGCTAAACGTATTGCTTGGGAACGCAAAAACATTGCGAAGGAGTGCTAAACTACGCTGTCATAGTCTAGGGATCTCAATACGTTAAGATTCCCAGCTTAGTAAGGACTGTTCGTTATTTATAAACGGGACCACCGGAGGGATTTAGAGAGCTTCAATCAGAAATTGCATGACCCTCCAACAGAAGTTACCTAAAAGACATGACCCTCCCCAGCCAATTGTGAATGTCTTCCGTCCACGATTTAAGCGCTACGAAAACACATCGACTAAGTCTAACGTTCTAAACGCAACCTCTGCTTTCTGATCTTACACATCACACTTCACCAAGATGGTGGCCATTTCAGTAGATTTACTTACTAACATTGTTGTGGAAACACAAGCATGGAAACTAAATGCACACTTCCTGCAACTGCATTAGCCTACTTGAAATAAGTTACTCCTCTAGTAAGTATTCACATGAAATAAAACAATAAAACATTGAGACCATTCAACAAAGCACATTGGGTAATAACAAATTCAACACATGAACTTGTTGCTATGGACTCGTCTCTAGGCTTCCTCAGTTGTAAAGCTGCCGAAGCTGAACATTATCCAAAATTCAAATTTCTCAGACGAACGTCAATTTGGGAGCTTGCACTCCTTCCTTCTCAAATGACTTGAAAAGGCCGTTTGCACAATTTCACAAATAATCACAGGGACCGAAAAATACCAAAAATATGCCAACTATTTCCGGGTTTATCATTTTAACTTTTGCCCGCTGTCTTGCCGTTTTAATATTTTCCCGTAGAATATCCCATATTAGGCCTACTGTAATACTCTCATACCGCATTCTGGCCTGTCTCTGTGTTGTCCTGTTGTTACCCCTTGCCCTTCCAGTGAAACAGATGTACAGACATCCCAACCTGCAAAGTCACTTCAGGGAGGTATCCCGAAGAACCCCCAAAAAAATAAATATATTGTAGCCTATAGGCCTAGGTATACTTAGATACTGAAATACAGATGAATATATGTTCAATAATGTATAGTCAGTACACACAATGAAGGCCTATAGATAGGAATTTTGATCATAAAATATGTAGATTTTGGTAGTTTGGTCTTTTCATGTAGCCTTGGCAACTAGCCATCTAGTATAGGCCTGAATAATATGCACATGAAATGACATTTGTTCAACTCACCTCAACATGTCTTTTGCAATCATTTAACCTGCCATGGGCAATAAGTCACTGTTACAAACAGTGCAGCATACAGTATCATTATTGTTTACTCTTATGAGACAAGGGTAGGCCTACACATCGTGTGGTCTGATGTGAAATTATAATTATAAAACATTATAATGTTCATTTTTTGGGGGCACTCTGACTCTGCCATGACGCTCCTATTCCTAGATACACTGAACTGATTAATTTCGTTCAGGATAAAAGACATAAAAGCCTGACTACACTGAAAACTGATTGGTTGATTTAGCAAAACATAGACATAATATACATAGACGCCGCATTGGCTGCTGGAAACAAGAAATGCGGCCGCCATCTTGGACCGGTCATACTTGGACCGGTTGCAGCAGAAGACACAAGATGACAGCACTGTGCAGCATGTTCCTTCTCAAATCGGCGGACCATACTCGGGATTTACTTTTCACAAGTAAGATTTAACATAACCGTACTATTGGTTGTATTTTGTGAATAGAATATTACCAGAGAACTGAGAAGGAGCAATCTTTGATATTACTGAATGAAAATCGTAGCCATCTAGCTAGGCTATGTTTACTCGGTGTTCACCCGGCTATGAACTGAGACTTGATAAGTCATATTCCATAACACTGACTTAGATTACAACTGACACAAGAAGGCTATTGTAGAAATAAATCATACTAGATTTGGCGGGCTGAATTTTACACAAGTGGCACAGACTAGCCTATTGGGCAATCGCTAGCTGCTACTTGTAGCCTAAGTGTGTTGGTGGTAGCCTCACTATTTCCTGAATAAAGTAACTTTTCAATAGCTCAACTTCTTTATTTATCAAGTAGCTTAGCCAGACAAGCTACACTTTTCTTGTCATGTGTAATTAGCTCAATTTAAAGTAGCTTCCTATGCAGTGAACTAGCCTACTGCTGTGTTTGTGTTAGGCTACTAATACATTTGACTGGGTGGTAGTTTTGTGTAGTGTTTTATTCATGGCAGAGTAACTGATAGTTTAGCTCACTAAAATTTCAAGTAGCTTGCCCAACACTGTATTATTCACATGTCATTTACCCTAACAAGAATAAGATGCCTCTCAAATTCCTTTTCATTCATTTATTTATTATTTTGTATCTCCAGAACAACTGCCTTGTTCAAGAAGACTGAATGAACTGAACGGTCTCCTCACACCCCTGGAACTGAGGAAGGTGCAGCTCTTCATTGCAGTACTGCAGGGCATCTGCTACACTGTGACTGAATGTTTGATTTATGAGCTCCACCTTCATCACCTGCATTAAGCCACTCTGTGTCCCATTTTCCCATCGCCTGGTTGACTCAGTCCTCTTTTATGGAGTTTACCCAGTTTACTATGCCATCTTATTTGCCCACCTGCTGTCTGAAGCACTTTTGTTCTCAGCCAAAGTGTACCCAAGCAATTTTAGCAAGGTGGGAACATACAAAATGACATGCACCAGTTGTCGAAATCATAGAACCAACTGCATGACGGTAACTCTGTCTCACTGAGCCTGTGAAGACACTCCCTGATTCTTTACTGATTGCAATGAACGGGTTGATCTTAGCAGTTTCTAAAATGTTTCTTAATTCCTTTTTATTTAATCTCTTCATTGGGGCTGGAACCTTTCTGTGAACTGTAAATAACAGATGCTGTTGATGAACCCATTGACACTGTACAAGTGACAAGTCACCTTTTTGTCTTGAATTGATGAACTGTTACACTTACTATGCCAAACCAATGTCTGTTTTTTAAGGATCAGAAACAAACCTACAAACTTGCACTTTACGATATTTATGGAACTTGTCTAACAAATGCTGTTGATATTGAACCCAGTTACTCCATTTCCTTTATGCCACACCAATGTCTGTTCATCACTTTATTTTTGATGGCACTGAACTGAAAATGTTAATGGATTTTTTTCTGTAAATTTAACTCATTAAAACTTGTATCAAACCAGTTTTTGTCTATGCTGTCAAACATGGATTAGTTATGTTCCCAGTTTTTATTTTTATATTGGATGTCATCACTTTATAATATATCATATATCAGAATATTCTATTACTGTTAAGCCCACTATGAATATTAAAATACACACAACCATGTTTCCTGTATCATACAGCTTTTCTACTGGGAGGGTTACAACTTATTCTGAGTCAATTTACCCAAGTTTGTCACTAAACCACATAGGCCTACTTGGAATACCCCTCAGATGTCTGAATGGCACTGATCTCACTTAAATGTTTATGGAACCTTTCTGTGGACTGTGAATAATGCTGTTGATGGAACTTTTCTGTCAACTGTGAACTATATTTAACTCATTAAACTTGTATCAAACTAGTTTTGTCTATGCTGTCAAACATGGATTATGTTCCCAGTTTTGATATCGGACGTCAGGTCACTTTATCATATATCAGAATATTCTATCACTGTTAAACCCACTATGAATATTAAAATACGCTAAATTGTGTGTCCTGTATCATAGCTACATGTATGACCTTTGCAGCAAAAAAAAAACGCGTGAGAATCTGTTCGGTATTCAGTGAGATATGATTAATTAAGTGCGCTGACAGCTCATCTCACCGGCCAAACAGATTACACTGAGTGGAGTGGATGACCGGTCCAAGATGGCGGCTCCAAATCTCGTCAGCGTTAGTAAGGAGTAGCGGTCGATGCGGCGCCTATGTATATTATGTCTATGTAGCAAAACATGCCAATCAGGATGCGTCTTGCTTCAGGCACACGCGCACCACCCCTCCCTCTCTCTCTCTCTCTGTCGTGTGCGCGCTAAACTCAGATGCATACGTGATTTAAAGTCTCGGTCTTGCGTGCGCGCTCTTGATCGCTCGCTCGATCTAGATTGCGGGAGATTTTATCTAATTTGCGGGCATCAGGGAGCCGCTGTCAATATGTGGGAGACTCCCGGAACTTCCGGGAGACTTGGGATGTCTGGATGTATTCAAATCATCGTTTTGCTTGCTTGAATGCGAACTCAGAGTGATTTTAACCTAGGCCTATTTAAGTTAAGGACGTGGTTGTCGTGAGAGCACGATTCATTGGCGCTTGCAGTGTTCGGCCGTACATGCCCGTACCTGCCCTATATGTATATCCTGTGATTGTAATGCTTACAGATATCTAGGCGATATTTGTAACATTTGTTTTGTATTTGGCCTGTTATAAAATCATGCAGACCTATTGAACAATTTAAACACATTAGGAACCGCAAAGTTGAAGACATGCATAAAGACATTGCTGCAAATTTAAAACCGGATTACTCTGGAATGGCTAACTGTACAGGGGCATGCTTTACACCTTTGTGTTCGGTAAGGTCTGCTGTTTATTCTAATATATGGTTTGTTATGTGTTGAGGTAAAGTTCGCGAAGTATTCCACCAAGATGAATGGGTAGGGAGACGGGCGCAAAAAATATGATTAAATTAAAGTTACTTTTCTCGCGAACCGTTTACCACAACAACTAACCACTAAAATCGTTTAAAAGCTGAGAAAAAGCTCTTTGTGATAATAGGCTACTTCGCAAGTAGTTTGGGTGGGACAGAATACCTATAGCCTACAGAGCAGCAGCTCTGGTCATATCGGCTCTGGCTCACATGATGTAGCTTTAAATGCATTATCGCTTCACTACCCAACACGCGAACAAGAAAGAAAAGAAAAAAGAAACCAATGTGCTTATGTCGCGATTTCCGATAGGCCCAGGCCTAGAGAAAAGACAGCTATGGTAACCTAACAATTAGGATTTGCTTTGCCTACACTGCTGTTTGGTTGTCCCAAACTTTGAGACGATCCATAGGCTATACTCGCATTAACTGAATCTTATCAACCCAAACTGCGATGTTCCAAACAGAGTGACAGGATGCAATGTCTAATAATCTCACTGCCTTCGGCATAACTGCTAACAGTGCGCCTAGGCCTACTGTTAAACACCTGAAAAATATTAAGCTGCTGTTTTCTTTTCATGACGAGCACTAGGCCTACGCTTAAATGATTTATGACTGAATGGAACGTTGCGTTTTTAAGCGCTAGAACTGCTTATCACGTGACAAAGTTTACACCAATCATCATCTTCTAATGTATCAAGGATACAAGGAAGTTTATTGTCACATGCATATAGTTACTGGAAGTAAGAAATGCAGTGAAATTATGTTTGATGTCAGCCTATTTGTGCAAAGTGGGGGGTAAAAAGTGCAGTAGAAGAGGGGTTTAGTAGATTAAGTGGCAAGGGCTGCATAAGAAAGGTGGGGGAGGATTGGAAGGGGGGGGCACCAACAAGGAGCACCCAAGAGCAACAGGGGCAAGGAAAAACTCCCTTACCAAGGAAGAAACCTTGGGCAGATCCACAGCTCAAGGGGCTAACATAACTGCCAGGGGTCTTGGTGTGTGTGTTGGGGGGATGACAGGGGAGATGGGATAGTGTGCTGTGTATGTGGGGAGAGGGCAGTGTGCAATATGTGTGTTGGAGAAGCTTCCTCATGAGACAATGTGCTGGGGGGAGGAACATCCTTATGTTGAGATGTCCATTCTCTTTGCCCTAGGCTATCATTTCTGCGTGAAGCATGTTTCAATTAAGACAATACACAAGCTATTTTTTATTGTTGTAATATTGAATGATTTCATGAATAAATTGTGGATTACGGCTGGCGGCGCCACTGACCAAGGCCACAGTAGCCTGTGAACCTCTGAGGCAACTCTTCTGAATGCAAGGCCTGAACGCAAGGGCAACTCTTCTCTTCAATTTCCCTTCCAAATTACTTTTTATTGTCTGAAGACATCTATCGCAAGAATCTAACATTCTAACAGCAACAGCAAAGCAAATGCAAGCTAACCAAAGTGCAGTCGGTTCTCCCGCCATGGTTTTTGAAATCACACACCTGCTGTATCTGAAGCCCCACGCACGCACTCACTCTACACGCCCCCTGTTGCAAGTCACAATTTAATTTACTATAGCTGATCCTGCCTTCTGGCTCCCCAAAATGCCGCATCATGTGAAAAGATCAGCAGGCCGGCAAATTTTCACCTCGCTTTCAGACACAAAAAGACGGCAAAAAGACGTCTCCTCTTCCCGCAAATTTAGCGGGATCTCTGTGTGAAAAGGCCTTATGTCTACGTGCGCACCTGCCAGGCTACTCAGCTACGAGTAGACAAAAGGCCTTTTCATACAGAGATCCCTCTAAATTTGCGGGAAGAGGAGACGCCTTTTGCCGTCTTTTGTGTCTGAAAGCGAGGTGAAAATTTGGTCGGCCTGCTGATCCGCTCACATGATGCGGCATTTTAGGAGCCAGAAGGCAGGATCAGCTATGGTAAATTAAATTGTGACGTGCAACAGGGGGCGGTAGAGTGATAGTCGTGAGGCCTTATTATGCGTGTGTGGGGCTTCAAAAACCATGGCGGAGAACCGACTGCACTTTGGTTAGCTTTGCATTTGCTTTGCTGTTAGAATGTTAGATTCTTGCATAGATGTCTTCAGACAAAAAAAAGTAATTTGAAAGGGAAATTGAAGAGAAGAGTTGCCCTTGCGTTCGCTGTGATTTCCCTTTGAAAATCAGAGGTTCACAGGCTACTGTGGCCTTGGTCAGTGGCGCCGCCAGCCGTAATCCTGTACGCACCGTGTGTACAATTTATTCATGAAATCATTCAATATTACAACAATAAAAAATAGCTTGTGTATTGTCTTAATTGAAACATGCTTCGCGCACAAATGATAGCCTAGGGCAAAGAGAATGGGCATCTCAACATAAGGATACATTAGAAGATGATGATTGGTGCAAACTTTGTCACACAACGTGATGAGCATTTCTGGCGCTTAAAAACGCAACGTTCCATTCAGTCATAAATAATTTAAGCGTAGGCCTAGTGCTCGTCATGATGTTCTGTCACTCTGTTTGGAACATCGCAGTTCGGGTTGATAAGATTCAGTTAATGCGAGTATGGATCGTCTCAAAGTTTGGGACAACCAAACAGCAGTGTAGGCAAAGCAAATCCTAATTGTTAAGTTACCATAGCTGTCTTTTCTCTAGGCCTGGGCCTATCGAAAATCACGACATAAGCACATTGGTTTCTTTTTTCTTTTCTTTCTTGTTCGCGTGTTGGGTAGTGAAGCGATAATGCATTTAAAGCATACATCATGTGAGCCAGAACCGATATGGCCAGAGCTGCTGCTCTGTATAGGTATTCTGTCCCACTCAAATTTGCTGAACTACTTGAGAAGTAGCCTATTATCACAGACATCACATGTATCACACGAAAGAGCTTTTTCTCAGCTTTTAAACGATGTTAGTGGTTAGTTGTTGTGGTAAACGGTTCGCGAGAAAGGTGACTTTAATTTAATCATATTTTTTGCACCCGTCTCCCTACCCATTCATCTTGGAATACTTAGCGAACTTTACCTCAACACATGACAAACCATATATCAGAATAAACAGCAGACCTTACCGAACACAAAGGTGTGCCCCTGTACAGTTAACCATTCCAGAGTAATCCGGTTTTAAATTTGCAGCAATGTCTTTATGCATTTCTCCAACTTTGCGGTTCCTAATGTGTTTGAATTGTTCAATAGGTCTACACGATTTTATAACAGGCCAAATACAAAACAAATGTTACAAATATCGCCTAGATATCTGTAAGCATTACAATCAGAGGATATAGGGCAGACATACGCTCATGAGTTCATGCTTTGTTTTTTCGCTGGATTTTAGGATAGCCTATTATGGTAACTGATTGCATTCCAAGCTACAGTCAACTCTAGCAGGCATTGAATGACTGGAGACTTTGTAAATTTATAGATTGACATAATGTTCTGTCTCTGCTATTGCTGCTTTTGATCAGTTAGATTTTTTTGCAATCTCATGTGGTGGGCTGGACATAGCATCGAAATGCCCGCCCAGATTCCCCTTTCCGCCTTGACCCATTCACACTGGTGCCGGAACGAAAAAACTCGGCAAAATGTCTAGGGGGCTTGTAGTAAATTTGGCGAGACACTTTGTCCCGCCGTTCCGCCTCAGTCTATGTGAAAGGGACAGTCGTACCGCGATTCTGGTACATAAAATCGCGGCGATTTCGCCAGTGTGAAAGGGCCTAAAGAATTCCCCCTGTATATTCACTCCAAGTTGGCCTATCATAACTTACAAACTCTACACTGTAGACCATAAACTGGCTATTTATATGACCAAATGTATTTGTTCAACTTTATGAAGCAGAATTACGCACTGCTACTTGGAACGTCTAACACATTTTGTTGGCAGGAGAGAGAATGACAGCGATTAACAAATTGCACTTGTTGCTGCTTACCAATAAATACTATATATTTTTTTGCAAACAACAAAAACAGAAAGGATGGAGACAGCAAAGCTAGAGATGGGCAGGAACAAGGTCAATTGGTAGAAATCCTTGTCAAAACGTTAGGGCCTGGATGTGTGGATGAATGTAGCACAGTAGCCTATATGCTTTATGTTAAGCATGCACACTGTTTAAAGTCAGGCTACACGGTAAACTACAAGTAAACCAAAGTTAAATTTAACTTTTTTAGGGCTGGATAAAGTTGACCAAATGGATATAGGCTGTTAGGCGTGAATAAAGTAGGCTACTTTGTTGCTCCAACCCTTCCAACGTTAATGGGGACGAATGTTGACATTTTCCGTTATTTTTCGCGGAGAAACCGGAAATCTCCCTTATTTTCATTGTTCAATGTTGACAGAGCTATGGAACGAAAGAGAACGTTATATGGCGACAGAAATCAACAATCAAACAAGCCACTTTGATTTTTTGCTGTTTTCATCAATACAAAAGATGGATGACCCCCCCTCCTAGACAAAAAAAGTTAGGTGACCCTCCCCTCAACAAAGAATAAAAAGACATGACCCTCCCCTATTTTCCTCCGGTGACCCCGTTTATAAATAACGAACAGTCCCTAACAATACATTCCCACCATGTCCCTTTGGGCTCCATAAATCACAGATGTGTCCCAAGTCCAAAAAAAAACAAAAACCTGAATACATGTCGCACAATGCATGAAGTATTGTTGACCAATCTACTCTCTCTTTATTCAGATTCTGACGTTGTTCATCCAGGATGCCATGTATACCCATTCTCTTTTCAAATACCTCAGCAGTAAGTCCGTAACAAGTAGGCTATTGTCCATTTGTTTGAATAAGAGTAGGCTACTAAATGCTAGTGTCCTTAATGTGTGTACACAGGGACATGCCATCATCCTTCAAAGGTGAAGCTGGAAAAGTGGTTTACTTCTTAGAGGCAAAATTGACCAGGTCTATGCGAATGTCCACCAAAGACAAAGCTGACTTCACTTTTTTGTCCCTGACAGATATTCCTGTTACAGACATGAAAGTAAATCCCTCTCTGCTTTCAACAATTTTGTTGTTAATCTGTCTGTTCTACCCTAAAAGGTACACTTGGTGACACCTTTGGCCTTAATTCAGTTGTATTTTCTTCACAGTCTCAGTTTGGGACAGCAGACAAGAATTTGAGGTTTCTTAACTCTGGAAATATCTCAGTTAATGCAACCATTGACGGGATGAAATATTACCCGGGTAAGTATAATGTAGAGTGCTTTGGTTTAGTACTGCATTATAGTTTTTTCCCTTTAGAATGTAAGCAGTCTTGTTATGCAACAATTTTTCTTAAAGGATAATTCCGGTATTTAGCACTTTGAGTCCCTTTTCTGGTTTGTTTTGGATGAACTAGAGTGGTGGACACAGAAATTTTGACGATTGGTCCTATCTCGACTTTTCTAACTCGTTTTGAATCGCCTTTACTGCTTCAGAGTGGCTGCCTACAGGCATGCACAAACATGTCCTTAAAACAACCTTTAACATTCGTTTTCAAAACTGTACAACTCACTGAGTGGTTAGTGGTATCCGTTGATTATTAAAATCAAATATATCGGCACAATGGATGATTTCCAGCCGTGTTATTTACTATTGCGGAACTATTTTTTCAGACACCTCACAACTGCGTATAAACTTCCGCTCAATATCTTAGCCTGAAGCATAGACGGTGGCACAGTAATATCAACGTGCAATGAGTCTTCAAACAGAAATCAATGGGATTTTACAAAATGGCAAATAAAACACGACAGAAACTGTATTTTGCTATGCTACTTGTTTTGGAACATCAACGAACACCACTAACCACTCGGTGAGTTGCACATATTTGACAAACGTTAAGGGTTGTTTTAAGGACATGTTTGTGCATGTTTGTCCTTTAATTTACTGAATCATTTTCAAGCACAGAGACAAAACACTGTTTTAATCCGGATGTTAGTTGTAGAATACACCCAGTATCCCCCAAGGGTTCCTGAGCAACCCATCAGTGCAACTAACTTTACCCCAGAGACCAGTATGTTGGTTCCTGGAGAAAACAGATGTCGTTTTATCACTGGCGCCTTAATGCAGGGGCTTATCTGGGCTTCAGCCCAGGGGCCTTGACTAATGAGGGGCCTCCTAATAATAATAATGATAATCAATAATAATAAACGGCCGTGTCCGTATTCGCGTCGTCAGTCCTACTCTGCTCCGCTAGCCTAATTGAGCACATCGCACTGCTCTACAATGACATCCATGCAGAGGCCCCCTTTGTCTTCTCTTCTAAGTGTAACAAAATGTAACAAAACTTAATAAATCTCAAAGGGTGTGTAGAGGAGCTAGAGGAGAGGCTGAAACTGACTGACAAACTTACAAACTCTGGAGATAACGTGGGTAGCATTGAAGCAACGATAAACGAATGACGTGGATTCCTGTAACTGTCCATGAAAACAGAAGGCATAGCAGGTAAATATCGTAGAAAATAGCCTGGCAATGAAAGGGCTTTAAAAACATGTATTTCACTTGTCCCACTGGAGTGAACGCAGAAGATGGGCTGTTGCGCAAAGAAATGAATTAGTGATCTGCATCTCCGTTCACCAAAAGCTACGTTTGTGCTAACCCATTCGCACAAATAATAGCCTATGTTATGTTTTCTCCATTGTTAACGTGAGATATGTCTCCATGTAGGGTGGTGAAGTGATAATGCATAAGGTAGCCAATATGTTCACGTCACATGAGCCAGCTGCTTGTACTGTAGGCTAAAAGTATTTCTGTCCCTCCCAAGCTGCGTTAAAATGGTGTTAAGTGGACAGAATTTTAAAAAACCTCCTGGGGAAACCCCCGACACGACAGACACATGCACTTTTGAAAAGCTTGAAACGTCCATATGTGTAGCCTAACCCATCTCTTAACTTAGCCAGCCAGTTGTAACAAAGTCCTTTTAGGCAAGTCCCTCCACTCGGCGGCCATATACCAACGTTTTGGGCACTCATCGGGCACAGTCTTTGGGTCGAACTGCGCATGCGCAAGGCTTCACGACACCAATCTTGCTCCAGCGGCGAGATCACAACACATGATTGGCAAGATGTCTTCACAACACACCACATGATTGGCTCAATGTATTCACATGTCGACGTTTTGCCGAGGAAGGGGTGGGATATGTGTAGACAACGGCCATATTGGCGTGACAAACTAGCCCCATGCATTTCTATGGAGTACTTTTTGAGTGCTGTGTCTCCACATTAGAAAGTCTCTGGTTGTAAAAGTTCAACGCTTGTTTTCGTGCAGTGGGCCTTTTTGATAAGCGATGTCATGGGTAGGCTGACGTGATTAAGGAGGGCTTTCTGTTCGTAAAGGTTTTACATAGGCTCAATAATGATAGGCTACACTGCACGTTAGGCTATTAACCAAAAGCGCACGTTATGTATAGGCTAAATAGGCGGGTCAGATCACGGCCCGGGTATCATTTAATCATAATTAATATTTGTGATTGGGGCTCAGGTGGTATTAAAAGCCCCTGCGTTTTATGCCTGGTATTCAGTCCTGGTGTTAAGCATCTATCTTTTGAATTTAACCAGTGCCTTTTTAATGCTTTTCAACAATATGTGTTGTTGTGTCTCAGTGTGTCTCAGTTAAACTTACATACACTCAAAGTAACTACACTCAATTTCAATATGATAGGCACAGAAATACAAGCTAGCTTGATACATAATGAATTAACCCTAAGGCTCATATTGCAAGTGTTCTTATTGCAGGGCATTGATTTACCAATGAAACCAATGACTGTATGACTGTCATTGCATGTTAACTATAGTAAACATATAAGTATAAGTATATATACTTTTTTGATCCCGTGAGGGAAATTTGGTCTCTGCATTTAACCCAATCGGTGAATTAGTGAAACACAAACAGCACACAGTGAGGTGAAGCACACACTAATCCCGGTGCAGTGAGCTGCCTGCTTCAACGGCGGCGCTCGGGGAGCAGTGAGGGGTTAGGTGCCTTGCTCAAGGGCACTTCAGCCGCGGCCCACTGGTCGGGGCTCGAACCGGCAACCCTCCGGTTACAAGTCCAGAGTGCTAACCAGTGGGCCATGGCTGCCCCTCATGACATAATGAATGTTTCCATACTGTCTTGTTCACTAGTCTATACATTTCTCCCTTATTTTCCATATGTCCCTTTAGATTTATTAATTACATTGTATGCATTTGTACTCATCAAAGTAGTTGGGGCTTAAATGAAAAGACTATTGTTTTTGTGCATTTATGAATTAGTCTGTTTATCTATTATAATGTTATAATCTGTTATCATGACCATGATATAATGAAAGAAATATAATCTAACTGTAATTACATACAAATACACAGACACCACTGCATAATTTAGTAAAGTTGATTTAGAATTTGGAGGTTATGTTACAGTATCTACGAACACTGCTATGAGAAAATGGTATGATGATTGTAAACTTTTATAAGCATTCATTTTAAAAAGTTTATTTATTTATTTAAATTTATCATCTACAGGAGCTGAATTGAAGATTATGGCAGAGATTCAGAATAACTCTTCTCGTGCCATTAAACCCAAATATTGCCTGTACCAGAAACAAAGTTTCTTTGCACTTAAATCGAGTCGGGTTCGCGATGTAGATATTGTCAAAGAGGAAGGAGAGCTAATTGAGCCATCATCAAATCAAAATGTGAGCCTATCACTAAGTATCCCGTCAGATGCCATTCCCTCCATTCTCTCCAACTGCAAGGTCCTCAAAGTGGAATACAAACTCAAGGTATGTCATTGTCAAATAATTAAATTGTATTTCTTACTTATGCAGTGTCATTATGAATGAATGTATGAATTATGAATCCTTATGCACAGTATAAAAAGTATGGCATTTTAGTATTTTCCAGTCTGAATAAGTATGGAAAAAAAGAAGAGAGTATGGCAGATAAGATGTGTTTCCAAACTATCGCACATCTACATTCTAAAATTTGAAACTGCCAAAATGCTCACCAATATGTGAGAGAGAGCGGACCAGAGGGAGGTTGATGTCATTGAGATAAAGCAAGGCAAGATGTGCGACGGTGCCATCTAGGCCATACCTGCCAACATTAGCTTTCCAAAAACTTTGGAAAAACTTTTTTTTCTCTTTTGGGGTATTTGTTTGCATATTTAACATGTTACATACACTCTTTGCAACACTGCATTTCGGTCGTTGCTTTTACCTTACCGAAACAGATAGGCCTACGCATGCCAGTTATGTATCCACCACCTCCAAAACTGCTGGTCAGTTTATGTTCCGAGGACACAAGTTTCCTATTGTGTATCAACAAAGTCAAAGTCAAAGTCAAAGTCAGCTTTATTGTCAATTTCTTCACATGTTCCAGACATACAAAGAGATCGAAATTACGTTTCTCACTATCCCCCGGTGAAGACAAGACATATTTTACCAATTTAGGTCCACAGATAAACATAACATTCAAGTAAACAAAAAAGTAAGTAAATAAGTAAATAAGAGGGCACATATAATAATGAAAAAATAAGAGCAGCAAAATTTGGTTGAAATTGTGCATAGACAGTCAATAAAATACTAGTGCAAAGTCAGGCCAATAAAAGGCTTGGGTAGTTCTGTTTGACCTAAGTAAGAAAGAAAGTGGCATAGTGGTGCAAGTTATGTAAGAGCAGCAGAAGTGTTGTGTTTTCAGGACAACAACACCAAGTTGTAAAGTGTACAAGTGTGCAAGTGTGCAAGTGGAGTAGTGCAGGCGACCATTGTGGGTCCAATGTCCAGGATGTTATGTAGCTGAGGGGTGGAGGGGAGAGGAGGGAGAGTTCAGCATCCTTACAGCTTGGTGTATGAAGCTGTTGGTGAGTCTGGTAGTCTTGGAGCGCAGGCTTCTGTACCTCTTCCCAGAGGGCAGTAGATCAAACAGATTGTGAGCGGGGTGACTTGCATCACTCACAATTTTGGTCATACTTGGGTGAGGTGGGTGGTGTAAATGTCCTTCAGGGAGGGGAGTGAACCAATAATCCTTCCAGCTGTGTTCACTATGCGCTGCAGGGCTTTCCTGTTGTATTCAGTGCAGCTTCCGCCCACACAGCCATACAGCTGGAGAGGATGCTCTCAATGGTGCCTCGGTAGAATGTGGTCATGATGGCTGGTGGAGCACTTGCTCGCCTGAGTTTCCAAGAGGAAGTACAGGCGGCGCTGAGCTCTCTTAAGCCAGTGATGCAGTGTTGGTGGTCCAGGAGAGGTCTTCACTGATGTGCACCCCAGGAATTTGGTGCTGCTGCTCTCTCCCACCACAGCACCGTCGATGGTCAGTGGCAGGTGTTGGGTGTGACCTCTCCGAAAGTCAACAACAATCTCTTTGTTTGCTGACGCTCAGCAGGAGGTTGTTGTCCCTGCACCACGTGGTCAGATGGTCGACCTCCAACCTGTATTATGTCTCGCCGCCCTTGGTGATGAGACCCACCAGAGTTATGTCGTCAGCAAAATTTCACTATGTGATTGTTGCTGTAGGTTGCAGTGCAGTCATCGTCAGCAGGGTGAAGAGCAGCGGACTGAGCACGCAGCCTTGGGGCCCCTGTGCTCAGTGCGATGCTGCTTGAGGTATTGTTGCCAACATCGCACTACTTGGGGCCTCTGACAGAGGAAGTCCAGTAGCCAGTTGCAGAGGTAGGTACTGAGTCCCAGTTTGTCAAGTTTGCAGATGAGTTGTTGTGGTATTATGGTGTTGAATGCAGAACTGAAGTCTATAAACAGCAATCTCACATATGAGTCTCTTTTTCCAGGTGGGTGAGGGGCTGGGTGGAGGGGCAGAGCAGATTGCATCCTCTGTGGACCGCTTGGCTCGGTATGCAAACTGGAAGGGTCCAGGGTGGGGGGGAGAATGGCTTTGATATGTGACATGACAAGCCGCACAAAGCACTTCATGATGATGGGTGTCAGTGCCACAGGGCGGTAGTCATTGAAGCAGGATGGAGCAGTTTTCTTCGGCACAGGTATGATGGTGGCAGCATCACTCAATAACAGCTTATGTGATGAGTTAATCACAAAATTTCTTCCCTAACAATTTGACAACAGCTAGTTGTGGAGTAGGCTATTCAACTAGTCCGCTTGCTTGCGAGACTCCGTGGCTGCACAGTGTGCACACTTCCTTATTTGGGTTTTTGGTTGCCAGGTTTTATGAAGGTTTAAATTGAAAGTAAGTGATTGTGTATGTGTGTTTTTTTCATACACAATCTAGCAACCTGGGAAATGTCAGACTAACAGAAAAAAGGAATGTATCAGTGATTTAAAAATTAAGTTTGATGGTCACGCAAATTACGGGAGTTTTCCGCGAGAAATAACAAAACGGGAGGATGCCGGGAGATGACATTAAAATACGGGAAATACGGGAGTGTTGGCAGGAATGATCTAGGCTGTAGTCTTGGCAAATGCCCTACACCATTGTGTCCATATACTCTCCGTATACTGCTATTCTCTGCTAAAATGCTAGTAGACCCAGTAGATGGTTGTCTTTTTACCAAAAATATATGTTTGCTTGGCCTTTTTTTTTTTTTACCTTAGATTTCATAAAGTTACCAAGAATTAGAAACCAGAAAATATGTCGGTCATTTCTGAGGCATCTGCCATCAGTGAACCATCATACAGTATACACTGTCCATATTAAAGCGACCTTGTCTTGTAGCCAACTGCCAAGCCCAGTACACAGTAATTCAACATTTCTCCCTTTCGCCTTGAGCCTTTACAACTCTCGGTCTGTGACTAGCGCAACAGGGATAAATCCACTACGAAAAGACTCCCCTGGCGGTCAGGAGGTAGGCTTCAAAACACAAGTGAGTCAACAAATAGAATCTCACTGTGCAGCATCACTGCGTGGCCTCGCAGGCAACATTATATCCAAAAGGTGTGCACCAGTATGTGGAAATTCCACACCATATACAATCCAAAAAAATACATGATTTAAAGGTGCTCTAAGTGATGTTCTAAGCTAAAACAAGTTTTGTCATATACAACAAACATCTCACAATACGCTAGTTGCCTGTCCCCTGAATACACTGTAAAAAAACAGTCTCTGACAGTCCATGCTCCAAAAACGGCAACAAAATGATCCTGGCCAAGGCTGCATCAGGCTGTTTTTGGAGCCTGGGCTGTACAGAGACCGCATTTTTTCAAGTGTATTCAGTGTGACAGGCAGGTAGCATATTGTTAGGAGATGTTTGCTGTGTGACAAAAAAATGTTTTAGCTTAGAATCCACGTAACATCGCTTAGAGCAGGGACATTCCACGTCAATTCAACCAGGGCCCACGCACTTAGGTCTCAAAAAAAATTCTGAAAAAATTACCAGGTGTACCTATGTTACCTAGGAGACACACTGTAAAATTACTTTTATGTAAGATCAATACTTTCCAAGATACAGTCAGTTTTACGGGGGGAGGGGGGTGTCGATTTTGTTCGGCCTTTTTTTGTCAAAGTTCACAAGCCCATAGCGCAATAACTAAACCATTTAAGTGGCCCATTTTGCATGCTGGTACATAAATAGGAGTAACAAAATCGTCACATTTAGTCTAGATGATCCTGCATGGTCATAGCTGTCCCTCAAAGTTGATCAAAATTGTATTGGAGTTTTTGGCTGGGCTCTGTTTAGGCCTTCAGAAGACATATTTGTACTCAACAAAGGCTCTTGATTTATGTTCTTTATTGAGATGAGTAGAAACACTCTCACAGCAATGAACAGAAAATAAATTCCTTCAGGGTCTGAACAGCAGACCTTACAAGTCTGAAAAATAATTTCAATTGTTCTCATTTTCAGAGCACCTAAACACCTTGTGGGAATATACAAGATTTTTTAAATATTTTTTTCTTTATTCTCCATGATCCATTCTTTTTAAAAACACCAATTTGTACGACGGAGTATTAGGGCCACACATGAAGGAAGAAATATTTTTGCCATGACGAGATTAAACTCGCCATGTCGACATTAAACTCGACATTTCGAGAATAAAGTTATAGTTTGGAGAGAGAAGGACCGCTCGGGACGATTGAAAGGGAGGACGAATTAAACATTCCAGTTTTCTTCGACTGCAACAATGATTAGACATAGGCCTATATCATGTGAACAAAACATAAAACATTAACCTCCGTTGCTCAGCCAAATACTTTCCTGTAGGTCCTTATCACGGAGTTACAGGCGATAAATGTGATGGTCAAAAGTAGCCTAAACGTCATTAGCGGGTTTTTTTATTTATTGTAGGCCTATTATTAAAGAGTGTTTTTCATCTAAAGGTTCAACTTCATGCTTATGCACTAGACTAGGCATACTAGGCGCTCTCCCCAATCCTAGAATTTCACATTGCTTGTTTGTAATGGATGCAAAACAGTCTATTGCTGAATGTCTAGGGACGAATGAAGCTGTCCTCCTCCCGACCACCCCATGTACTAGTAGCCTACATGCTTTTATATGCACACACAGTGCATAAATAAAGTATACATGCACACATATTCCCTCACGGGATCAAAATAGTATGCTTAGGCTATACCTGTGTTTATAGCCTCCTATGTTTATTGCAGGTGAGACATGGAAAAGCAGTTTTAGAGAAATGAGTTAACCTATGGAGAGTGGTTCATGAAGGGCAGTTATTTGAATGTGCGGTGGCCTTACCCACGTAAAACAGTGAAATAGCATTTTGTATAGAAACATATCATTGGATACATGTATTATTCTAGCTATATAATAAACGGCATAGTGCACGGTATTTCCAACCGCGAGATACAGCACTTCACGATGACGGCAATGAGTAGTTAACAGACAAGATGCAATCTATCTGAAAGTCGACACGTTGAGATTAAAGTCGACATTACATTTCAACTTTATTCTCGAAATGTCGAGTTTAATGTCGACATGCTGACTTTAAAGTCAACATGTTGAGTTTAATCTCGCCATGGCAAAAATATTTTTTTTCTTCATGTGTGGCCCTAATACTCCGTCGTAAATTTGACTTGTCTTATGCAAATCAATCTTTTTTAATTTGCAAAATGCCCCATTGAGATCAATATGTTTTATATAGAGTTACCACAGTGCCACCTGTGGTTGTATAGAGTAACCTGTGGTAACTATACAAAACACATTGATCTCAATGGTGCATTTTGCCCATGTTCAGGGTGGAGAGTAAAAAAGAAAGATTCCACTTTGAGGGACAGCTATGACCATGCAGGATCATCCAGACCAAACGAGACAATTTGTTTTCAATGGACACCTGTAAAACTGGCTGTATCTTGGAAAGTACTGTGTGTGGGCCCTGGTTGAATTGACATGGAATGACCCAGCACCTTTAACAAGGGTAGGTGTTTATCTCTGGAAGAATTTTGTAGAACATAAACAAACTGGATTGGACTATAGTTCCGTATGTTCCCCAGACATGTTATGCTGTTCAGATGCACTGTTGTAAAAGTAGCTGCAGTCTCATCAGTAAATGGGATGTACTGTTTAAGTGTTTTTGAGCCACTGATAGTGAAATCCAACTTCATGTCAACTTCTCAGGTCTATCTTGATATCAAGTACTCCAGAGATCCGGAGATCAAGTTTCCATTGGTCATCACTGCTGCCCCACAGAACACAGCTGGAGCAGCAACATCAGAGGCCTTGGAAAGAACAGAGCCACCTCCTCCATATAATAGTCTATACCCAACCCTACCCAACCCATCAGGGAGTTCTTAATGGGTAACATGTAATCTGTAATGGGTCCTACACATGCGAACGGATGTAGACTAGATCTTGTATTATCAATTGGTCTTCCTATCCCTAACAGGGATGTATGCAGTGCTGTTTCTCTGACCAAAGGCCTGTTCTCTGATCACGTCTTGACTGTACTGACTCCTTTCAAAACCATGTAAAGTAAATCCAAATCTTAAGCATGGTTGAATGGCATTACTCGTGCTGCTAGACGAAAATGTAAGAGGCCCAGTGGCATAGGTTTCCATGGTGACTTGTCCCCACCAATATTTTGTCCCTACCAATATTTTAGCGAGCTCATTTGTATCATGTTTGCTGTGAAGATATAGCTTATTCATTTTCATATTCTCATAAAGTGTATATCTCCAGTTTAGACATGCTAAACTATCATTTGAGTGTCTGAAACCGAAGGGGATTTATCAGATGCTCACATGAAAGTGTCAGAGCACATGGCTACGTGTTGCGTTCGTGGCAGACTCAGAGAAGACAAGCAAAGGGGCAGATTTAGCCATTACATAGGAGTAGCTTTACTACAAACTGCTTTTCCCTCTTCCTAGAGAACGTTTACAATGTCAAAATGCACCAACAGCATGTTACATGCAAGGACGATTTGTGGGTCCTCTCAATCTCCACTATGCAGCTCATCTACTGGAATGTTATGCTACCCTGTTTAATTGGGAACGCAACTTGAGCGCACATGAATGGGAGAGATAGTGGCAGGTTTGTCATTGTTATGGGGTTGTTTTCCTACCAAAGCTGAAACCAAACCTACGCCCTTGAGGAAGGTTGAATGCAAGTGGGGGAAAAGACAAAGGTGTCTTGAGATATTAACAGCTTGAGACAGCTGGTGTACAATAGGATTCATTTTAAGATCTTACAGTTAAATTATACATCTTTCAGATCTGTTACATAAATATACCCCAGCAAGAATACTCAGACCCTCCTAACTGTCTTCCTAAACTTATTGTTTTTACCTGATTAACTCTATGAAGCATTAAGTTCTTGTTTTGATTTCTCTGTTTGTTTTGTCTTAATGTACAGAACTATGGTCAACTGTTGTTGTAATCTATAATATTCTATTGTTTGATATGCTTTTACATTTACATTTATTAATTTAGCAGACGCTTTTTTATCCAATTTGTCAATTATGTTACAAGGGCCACTGTTGCCGGAGCAATTCAGTATTAAGTGCCTTGCTCAAGGGCACAATGGTGGAGGCTGGGTATTGAACCTGTACTTTTGTTAGTTTGTTTGTTTGTTACTATTATTGCTGTTAAATAAACATTTCATTATTATATTGTATTATATCCTGGTCATATTGGCAGCTCATTTCTGAATATGCTGGGTGATTTATTACACTGCAGGTATATTACAACCCCAAATCATGTTAACCTTAATACATATAACTTGTTGAAACCAAGACATTTTCCAAGACTTGTTTTTATAGGAAAATATACAGTATGTTCATGCACTCAAAAAGGTTGGGACAGGGTCATGTTTCAGTGGGAATGGAAACTGAGGAGACCAGTTGCTTGAGTTTTGAGAATATTCTTGCCCAATATATTTCAGCTATTTTCAGCCAACAGTCTGGGGTCTTCTTAATCAATGTGACAGGTCTGTACTGCAGATAGGCCATTTTAGCACCTGGACTCTTCTACTACGAAGCCATACTTTTATAATGTGCAGAATAGCACTAGGAATTTAACACCTCTCACCTCAGTAGCTGCAACCATGAAATAGTGTTAATCTGTCAACAGGGCAGACAAGGTTGGTGAAACTGCCATTGTGAATTTCCATAAAGTGTGTTCTGACAAATCTGAGGAATGTGACAGCTGAGGGCTGTCTCTTACTGTTTGTGCCCTGAAAGGTTGGAAAGTACGGTAACCTCTGATCACAGATGTGTTGGACCTTCACAATATTTATAAAATAATTGATAATTAGTCCCTGAGTTTACATGACCAAAATGTAGCCTATGATTGACAAAATTTACTTATGAGTATGAATCTTACTGTTATGAATTGTGACCTTCAACATATTGGTAGCAGCATACCAAAAGAGGGTAGGCAATGGAATTTTCCAATATATTTAGGTAGCACTGATAGCCCCATTACAACACCTGTCATCTAGATTTCCACTGTTACCTAATGACTCAGCCAAACCTGCCACAACACACAACCTGCCGATGGCCCCCCTCAACCCATTGGAGCAGGGAGTGGGCCTGGTCATTCAGAGTAGCGAGTGGGCCCCTAACCTCTCTTTCAGACAGCAGTGACCTACACCCCTCAGCACACACTACTGAGTCAGACAACAGCTACAGGGCACTCAAGCACAAGACCCTGTCCTTCCCCAGGTCTAGGCATAGGTGACTGTGCGGCAGCAACAACCTTGGGTGAACAACTCTGCTCTCAAAACTTTGGGATAACATATCTGCCCTTGAAACACCAGTATAAAGCGATTGGCTGCTGACGTGCTGGGTTTGTTTCCTGCAATAGGAACTGCAATGTCATCGTGGCTTTACCTTTAGACTACTTCACTAAGTGACCCAAGGTGCTTTTGGTTCCAATCCAGAGTACCTTCACGACAGTTGACATCTTGGTCAGTAAGATGCTCTGCCAGTTTGGTGCACCCAAGTGTCCAGAGGCAGAACTTCTGCCAGTGGCTGAGCCTCAAAGACAAAGCCACTGCATCAACAGACTAGTGGAGGAGTTTTACTGTACCTCTGTCCTAAGCCAGAAGAAATAGTGGGGCCCTGATTGGACTCCTTTGGACAGCTGTGGGCACAGCTGCATGAGGGGCACAAACTGACCAGGCAGTCGATACATGCAACAGCAGACTTCTGCCAGAAGCAGGTGTTGGACATGCGTTGCAGGAGAGAAGATTCCACTGCGGGAGTGAAGGTGTTGAGTTTATTGGCCCAAGCTGAAAGAGTGATTCCTATAAGATTGTTTAGCCAGTGGGTTGGGCAGTGCTTAGTGGTTATAAAGCTGTCTGGTTAGCCCCTCAATGGCCCTTGCCCTGCAGTGAAACAGGATTGAGAGGCTGAGGGCACCAGTTGTCAGACTGAGGACACACATGAGCTTCCATCCTAATATTTATGTACTTCAGGCTGAAGTTAGTGAGGGCACGTTTAAACCACCAAAACAGCCTATCTTACAATGCAGTAGCCTACAAATATATTTTCATTTCTAAAACTGATAGTTCCGATCCTTGATTGTGATTGGCTGAATCACGTTTGATGCCGTTGTAAAATCCAGCACAAACATACACCTTGACCGCATTCCGTTCTATATTACTGCGCTACCATAACTTGATACAAAAGTTAAAGTAGCTGCGTCTCGACGTTGCTTGGCAACCATTCAGATAGAGGAAATATATTTCTTGGCGGAAGAATGACTAGCTATGAAAAAATCGTTACATTTTTCGTTGCTTTGCCTTTACTTTATGAAACTTTGCCAGGTATTTATAGCAACAGTTTTAGAAAAGCAATAAGCCACTTGAGTTCGTATGGTTACACCAGAGACTTTCTAATAAGGAGACACAGCACTCCAAAATCCTCCATAGAAATGCATGGACTTAGTTTGTAACGCCAATATGGCAGTTGTCTACGCATATCACACCCCTTCCGCGGCAAAATGTCGACATGTGAATACATTGAGCCAATCTTGTGCTGTGTTGTGAATACATTGAGCCAATAATGTGGTGTGTTGTGAAGACATCGTGCCAATCATGTGTTGTGATCTCGCTGCTGGAGCAAGATTGGTGTCGTGAAGCCTTGCACACGCACATTTCTGCCGAGATGGATGCCCGATAAGTGCCCAAAAAGCGTTGTCATATGGCCGCCGAGTGGAGGGACTTGCCTAGAAGGACTTTGGTTACACTGATTCTACAACAGCTAAGGGGGGTTTTAGGCACTCCGCTAGCGCGCCGTGCTTAACAAGCTGTTGTAAAATCTGTGTAACCTACGGCCTCTCGAGGTTTATTGCTTAAATAATATTGCATTTTTGCAATAACATGCACTGACAACGAAGGGTTTTTTTCATATAACAAATATTGCATTTCTTGCATGAACTGCACATTAGGGGTTTGCACGGACGTCACGTTCTGGCCGGTAAACATGGTAACCCAGCACGCGCGGCCATATTGGCGATACTCAGTGAATGAAGTACAATGGAGTATTATGCAATTTGGATATCTTACGTGATTGTAGCCATGTCTAAACAACAGAAAAGCTCATCAAAATGTGTCTGCAAAGGCATGCAAGATGCAAAGGCATAGGGCAGGACTTGGACCACAAGAAAAGGCGCGATATTTCGAGAAATTACGGATTATTGGCAGCGCAGATCCATATGAGTTGGGTGAGGGAGACGAAGTACCAAGTTTAACCACAAGCGCCCCCCTTACTCTGATAACTTCTGGCATTATTCTCCTTTCTCCCTGGTTTTTTAATAACTTTTGGAAGTCGATACCTACACCAGATGTTTTTCTCAGTCTGACCTATTGGTACAACCTAAAACACGGCAATAATTAACCATTTTCCTTGGCGATGTTAGGGATTTACTTCAGTGCCTAATGCTTTCTAATGAGGCGAGTATCTCCAATATGGCGACATCCAGATCTGATGACACGCCGTGCAAACCCCTAATAATTCCTCTAGTTTTGACTATATAAGTAGTGCGCTTAGCCTGGATGCCAGCCGAACTTAGCCCCGCCCACGCTATTTTTGTATGAGTATGTGTACGACCACAGTTTTCATTCAAATAAAGTTTTACTATGTTTTACCGTGATTGGACCCAGCCAAAAACGTCATCATTCACGTCACTTCACGTGGGAATAATAACGACTTCATGCCACATCGGATATTGAGAAATTCCGACCTCCGACAGAGGAAAAATGACTTGTCGGCAAAGTCGGGTTCTATTTTTTGCTCGGAGACCTGTGCGGAAGTCTTGTGCCCCAATTACTCGACTTGACGTCACTATCATATTCTCCAACCATTGCGGCCACAACACAAGAGAGGAATCTCACTGTCATTAGCCTACAAATAGGCAAGGTAATGAATCACTAAATTAACACTAGATAGAAACACTCGCCCGAGACATTTTGCTCAACCATAGTAAGCAGTTCTATTAACATAGGCCTATGCGTTTATTTGCTTGCCAAGCTGATCTCATGAACACACTTTTTTCGGAGGTCAGGATTTTTTAAAGTTTTACTGGCAGCATAAGGCAGAGGCTATAATATAACTATATAACTATAAGAGATGGGAATCTGGGGGAAGATTTTTGCTACCTGAGTTGCCCAGTTGGGTGCTTGTCGTCACTTTTGTCGTCACGTTGTAGTTCATTTGTAGTCCATGTGGACTTTCATGTCAAACAATTTTAATGTGAACTTGGGAATTTGCCGTTTTTGTCACTTGAAAGCTGCATAGGCCTATCCTTCTTTCACAAGCGTCTTACACCATATGAACTTCGCATAACATACTATAACATACTTCGCTTTGGACAAAGGCGTCTGCTAAATCCATAACCATAACCATAACCATATGAAAAACAGTTGTTTATTTAAGTGTTTAGTGAGCATATGTTTTAACATTTGTTGTGACATCCATGTTTTTCACATATTCCCACGGCAAAGCACATGAACACTTGCAGTGGAAAAAACAACGCAATCGCGGGGCCGACTGCTGATATTCCCAGGTTGCATGAACGGACTAGCCTGGTTGCCATTCCGAACTTAGTCCCGCCCACAACGTTTGAGGTCGGGAAGTTCGGTCTGGCATTGATCCATAGTGGCGCGAGTATGCTCGCCCAAAAGCTGGCGGGCCAATGAAATTGTCAGGGCGGGCTTTATACGATGATGGACAGATGCTCAACAGTAACGTAATCAACCACGTCACCAAAGAGCGCTTGGGTTGAATTCGTTTGCAACAACGATGGCTGCCGCTGGAGAATTGAGATGTGTAGATTCTGCTATCACGTCTGTTCTAGAAGATATCGACAGCGAATTTTAAAAGAGGAACAGAGTAACGGGATCAAGGCATTTGTTGATAAGAAGTATGTTTTTGCCGAAGCAACTGAAATGGCCATCACGGCGATGCAACTCGGCGTGCACGGCGAGGTGGAAATAGCCAGCGGTCGTTGCCAGATCCTTTTTTGAAGCCCGGGATCCTGGCTGCTGAACAACAAGTGGAGGGACATGCTAGGCTCCGATGTTTTTCAAGCCAACGTAATGGGTATCGCCGCGGACCTAAGTTCATCTAACTTACAAATGGTAAGAGAATCTAACTGTCTGACTTAGTAAATAACTTCCAATGTCGTGATATGAATCCCATGTTGTAAACATAGTAGGTATCGTTGTACGTTCGCTAACTCCGACTTGGTACAATCATAACGTTAGCTGTTAAAACATTCTAATGTAGGTTACTGTTTTATTTCTATCAGTGGTCAGGCTGCAAAAGGGCAGACGCCATTTCGCGACAGCTTCGCCAAGTTGGGGGACCTTAGATCCTTAGTTAAAGCTGCTAAGTATGTACAAAACAGACTTCCTGCATGTTCAGTCTTCGATGTTTTCTACACAGTGTAATTCACCACTCTAATTGAAATCAGTTGCATTACAGGAACCTGTCCACTTCTAAACACTAACCACTCTCCCCCAAAACTGGGAACTGGTTGCCCATTCAGATGCAAATCGTCCATTCATTTGGATGTTGCTTTATGTACTCAAGCACCATACCCATGTTGGTAGTCACTGTACCCCTTATAAGTGATGTATTCTTTTTAGATGTTTTTAGTCATTAAAAAGTACTAAATTATACTACTCATAATTTCTTATTTTTACTGTTACTTATTGGTTGCTTTTTGTACTGCTATATATTCCAGGTACACCTGTGCTGGCATTGACCGCTTCTGCTGATCGGGAATCCAGAGCCAGGGTTATGAAACAGCTTCAGATGGACAATCCAATCATTTTGGCTCTGAGCCCAAACAGAACAAACATCAGACTGGGTCAAAGTACCTGGCCATACACTGGAGTGCCTACACTGGATTGTGAGGGATGTTAGTACAAAGCTTGACCCAGCAGTTAAGACGGTACTTTATAATGGAGTCACTAGTTGTCTGCGGAAAGCTTTGTACTGCCATATTAAGGAACACGCCACATCTGTTGATCTAGGACATCTGTGCTGCACTCACTGCCATTCTGTTTGTTCTTGTGAACCTGAAGGTTGTGGGGAGCTAATCCCCAAATATGAACACTTTCAAGGGGAGGTTTCATCACACCACAAACACAGAATAGTCACACCTGAAGGCACACTTTTGATCAGGGAACTGTTACAAACTTACAGGAGTAGTTTACTTCAGGACCATACAAACATACCACTTTACACAGTCGACACAGCCTGCACTGGTTTTGGAGATGAACTCATTGATCGGTTTTAGAACAGTGCACACAGATATTTGACCTGGACTTCATTATCCATAATTTCCCTACATACAAACTGGAACATGCAAAAGAGATACTATGAATTATGCATGAGGTTTTTGATGACATCGAACAGAGTCAAACTAATTTGTTTGATGACCGTGTTCAGGTTGACATGGATTACACTGTATCTTATCATCCTCATCATCAAAGTAACCAATCATCACCAAGTAACTTGGAATCAGGCTTGTCAATGTTGAAGATCTCAGACTAGCTTCAAATTCAGGCTCAAATTTGTAGCTTCAGGGTCTTGTGCAAATGCCTTTTTTTTTACCTCTGTTACATTAATATTTTTGAATAAAATTAAAATGGTTTATACTTCTCTACTGGTTGGTGATGTTTCTGCATTTAAAAGACAAACAATAAGACATGTCAATAAAGATTTTTAATATCTACACATAATGGGTAATGTCTGAAGATATACGCTGAACTTTGAACATACAACCAATAAGAAAACACACAAAAATGGTTTCAAGAATGTGGATACTACTAAACTATTATATGAACAATTATTTACATTGACATTTATGAAAACAATATTTACAGTTCACATTTACTTTATTTATTTACTTTAATTATTTAAATAGGCACATTTTGCCAGTCCATTATTTTGGACTTCATCCACATCTCCTGGTAATTCAGCTTTGCCAATAAGTTTCTCTTGAAATTCAGGAATGCATGATACTGCCTGCCTGGGTGATTTTTGTTGGGAAAGTTGTGTCTCTCTGAAAACGTTTACCAGTGTTAAAACGTCCTCCTGTTCTCGGGCCACATGATGAATGCCAGTCGGCCTTGTCAGCTCCAGCTCTGTGTCCGTTTTGTCCATTAGCTCTTTGACGATGACAATGGACCTACTGATTCTGGCTGCTGACATTTCTGACATGTTTGGTCCCAATCCTCTCATAAATGATTTGAGAAAATTGTTTAGGTGTTCCAGGTGGAGGTCAAGTGGATGGAAAATGGGTGACAACCTGAAATATAAGTGAACACATCAGTGTGAAGAATTACAGTATAGCCTAATAAGTATAACGTGCATTGACAATACATTGGAAAATACAGACTGTTAAATATGGTGACACCAGATGCAATTGCTGAGCAGGTCAGAGAAACACTGCCCACCCCCCACAGAGGTGCAGAGCACAGAAGTGGGGGTTGGATAACATGCTAGTCCATTACAAAATGACGTTTCTACATATTGACAAAGTGACAGAGGCCAACTTACACATCCGGTACAAGTTTATCCTGGTAACATTTGCTCACACTACACTGAAATTCGGGCTGGCTTCCAGAATACTAGGCATGTCAAAATATGACTAGATGATTTAATCATAGATAGATTTCACGGAAATGAGGAGTGTGGGAATGCACAGTGTTTATCACATTGGACAATAATCACGACTCACTATTAACTCATGTGAAACGTGGCAATCGAGGTTATTCTCAAAGTCATATCATAAGAAGTAGAAATGTATTAACAAGCTTACCTCTGTAATGCTTCTTCGCGTTTTTGTACCGGTTGGAGTTGACGGATTGGGGCAGAACTTCTTCAGAGTCCGGGGCGTCTTGGAAGGAGTAGGCTACCGGTCTCTTTTCTCTGATGCCTCAGATGAACGCGGTTCTTCAGGCTGGTCTCCTTCGTCGTCTGTCCATTTATTAAACACGGGCATGTCGCGTTCCAACCGTGTTATAAAGTTCTGACAGGACCGACAAATGCGATGCGATTTGTTTGCGGTGTTGTGGAGTTGTAATCCTAAACGGATAACTTGATCGTATATGCATTCACCTTTACTGTTTCTCTCAAAAATGAGGTTCGTGTGTTGAAGAACTCCGTGTATCCTTACATTATTTTTACAACACCTGCGAAAATCGCTCAGACTCATCTTGTAGGTCTATCCAATTGAGTGCAGAGGCATTTTTTCCCTGGTTCGTTTGAAACACGCCCCATAATCACAGCTCAATGGAGCAGTATCAGACTCAAATTCTGACTAGAATTGAGTATGACTACGTCAGGCTATGAACGGACCATTTCACTTCTCCAATTTAATGACGGTCACGTGGCCGTGTCTTTCCGATTGCGCACTTGTCATATATTCAATTTCCAGGAAGAGGGCGAGTCTACAACTGCCTCCTCTCCAAGTTGATTTGTTTACCTCTGATATATCCACGACTGGTGGTAGTAACCTAGCCTACCTACAACTTTCAAAAAAATGAGTGGGATTAAGAGCTTGTCAGTGACATACGACGCAATCAACGAAACGAATACTTTCAGTTATGGTGACTATATTTCTGGACGTGTTACTCTTGAGGTTGATAAGGAAATTAAGGTCAATTCTTTTTTAATTAAAGCAAAAGGTAAAGCAAGTGTCTTGTGGACTCAACAATGTGGACAGACTACTATTGTTTACCACGACAAAGAAACCCTCTTCAAGTCGGAACATTTCTTCATACATGAGAAGAAACATAAAGGTAAAATAGGCCTGCTGAATGCTCTGATCTCAGTTTTCATTTATCAAAAATGTTAGTCTACAAAACACTTTCCCATTTAGAAAGTGATCACAAGCCTAATTATTTTCTCTCCAGAAAACGATGGATTTTCACTTCTGCAAGACCAATCAGAGATGTGTAAGTTTACAAAAAACAGCAGCAGCAACACCACCAGAAAACTATATAATGCAGAAAAGGATTATTTACTACCCTATGTTTATTCCATGTTGTTGTTTATTCAGATTCTGACGTTGTTTGTCCAGGATGCCATGTGTACCCATTCTCTTTTCAAATACCTCAGCAGTAAGTCTGCAAAAAGTATATTATTTTTAGAATATAAATAGGCCTACAAGTGTTGAAATACTAAATAGACATAACGGTCCTTTTAATGTGTGTGCACAGGGACATGCCATCATCCTTCAAAGGTGGAGCTGGAAAAGTGGTTTACTTCTTAGAGGCAAAATTGACCAGGTCTATGCGGATGTCAACCAAAGACAAAACTAAGTTCACTTTTTTGTCCAAGACAGATGTGCATGTTCCAGATATGAAAGTAAATATTTCAGAACTTCTTCTCTCTCCGTTACTTATCTATTCTGCACTAAAAGGTACACTTGATGACACCTTTGACATTAATTTGTCTTTTCTTCACAGGAGTCTCAGTTTGGGACCGCAGGCAAGAAGTTAAGGTTTCTTAACTCTGGAAATGTCTCTGTTAATGTAAACATTGACGGCATGAAATATTACCCAGGTAGGTAATGTAGGGTGCTCTAGATTTGGATTATTGTTTTTTTCACCATTAGAATGTATAACACTCTTGTTATGGGACAATTTGACTAAATTTACTGAATCACTTTCAAGCACAGAGACAACATGTCTAAAACCCATATTTTAGCTGTAGCCCCCTGAGTCCACCAAAGCAACCAGACACCATGAGTAACTTCACCCCAGAGACCACAGTTCCTGGAGTAAACTGGTGTAGTGGGCGACAATGATGTAGTTTTATGCAGTATTCAGTCCCGCTGTAGCATCTTCTAAATTTAACCAGGATTTTTACTATACATCAGACAGTAATGTTTTTTTAACACTATGTCTATTACACTCAGTTAAACTTACATATTAAGCGCACACAGTTTCAATATGACAGGCACAGTAATGCCATTCATTTGAAAAGTAGCTCACTTCATTATGAATTAGACCTAAGGCTTATATCGCAAGCAAGTGTTGTTATTGCAGTCATAAGCATGTATTTATGTAACCAATGATTATTAATAATGACTGTATTAGTCATTGCATGTATAGTATAGTAATTTTACCCCACTTATAATGAATGCACAGTTTTGTTTCCATACTGTTTAGTTCTATAGTCTATAAATCCCCCCCTTATTTTCTGTAAATCCACTTTTTATATGAATCACAAATGCATTTGTGCTCATCAAAATAGTTGGGGCTTAGATAAATAGACTCTATTTTCTGTAATTGTTTATTCATAATATGTTATAATTACTGACATAATAAAATAAACATAATTTCATAGTAATTACAAGAACACATACACTGCATCATTTAATAAGGTTGATGTAGATTTTGGATGTTGCAATATCTGCAGCATTCCTAAGAGAAAATGGCACGATGATTGTACACTTTTATCATCTACAGGAACTGAATTGAAGATTATGTCAGAAATTCAGAACAACTCTTCTTGTGCCATTACACCTAAATATTGCCTGTACCAGAAACAAAGCTTCTTTGCAATGAAATCTAGACAGGTTCACACTAAAGATATCCTCAAAGAGAAAGGAGAGCCAATTGAACCATCAACAAATCTAACCGTTAGCAAATCACTAAGTATCCCGTCAGATGCCATCCCCTCCATTCTCTCCAACTGCAAGGTACTCAATGTGGAATACAGACTCAAGGTAGGCCTACTGTATGTCATTGTCAAATAATTATAGGTCATTTTATTTATTTATTATGCACTGCAGTGTCATTATGAATGAATCGAAATGAGGAATTCTTATAACCTACCCACATGTATTGAATTTGAACGCAAACACAACGGGTCTTTTAAAATTATTTTTGTTGCCGTATCGTGGCTACCGTTGACAAAACAAATAGCTAGTTCACCACACAAATAGAACTTGAAGTTGCAGGTGTTGCATGGCAACATATTACTTGCTCACTTTCGCTTTAAATGAAGTTCTATTGCGATGAGCGAACTAACTACTTGCAGAGCACAAAACTCGTTGCCATTGATAGTGATCATTACACAACCCCAAATCAATAATCCTTACAGAAACAATAGGGCTTTGCACTTCCATTGCTCAGGCCCTATGACTTGACATGGGTAAGTGTTTAATTGTTAACTGGATTGGACTATAATTCCATATGTTCCTAGACATATTATGCTGTTCGGATGCACTGTTGTAAGAGTAGCTGCAGTCTCATCAGTAAATGGGATGTTCTGTTTAAATGTTTTTGACCCACCGATTATCAATTCCAACCTCTTGTCAACTTCTCAGGTCTATCTTGATATCAAGTACTCCAGAAATCCGGAGATCAAGTTTCCATTGGTCATCGCTGCTGCCCCACAGAACACAGATGGAGCAGCAACATCAGAGGCCTTGGAAAGAACAGAGCCACCTCCTCCATATAATGCTTACAGTCTATACCCAACCCTACCCAACCCATCAGGGAGTTCTTGGGCATAATTGGCTTGTGATGGTTTCATCATTTCATTGCAAATAGAATGTTGGAAAATAGATTTTTCCCCCTTTTTGTTTTTAAATTATGCAGCCCCATTTATTTTTTTCTTCTGTGATTTACATGATATGCTTTTCTTATACCAGTGAAGATATTAATTGTAGTATGTGTCATATTGTCATTGTAAAATATATTGTGACATTTTTGTATTTTCCACCAGCTAGAATAACTACTACTTGTACAAACAGTGGTATATGAGTAGCAGAATTTGGCCAATTAAACATTCTAACGGAGTTATAGGGTTAACTAGACTGCATTTCCGGCGGGAACTGCGAAAGTGTGCTTGCCCTGGTCCAGACAGTGACATACGCTATGCTGAACCTGGCTTGATCCAATCATTCTAACAGTGCCTTTCAGTGTTGGAGCAGTGGCAATACCTCAAAAGCTCTATTCAACTATTGCCTTGCGGGTTGAATGCGATTCGTTGGATTTTACCTTTGGCCTGCCTTCGAATTTAGCTTCTATGACTGAGATTAAATCAATAAAATAAAATGGCAGCAGTGATTGGCTGCAAAAAATAAATAATGTCACGCGTCTTGCGCCTCTCAAACTGGGCTATCAGGTAAGAAAAATTTGAAATTATGAAATAATGACTAAGGCATTAAAATGCTGCTTGTTTGTCAGGATACTTTTCACTGATTTATTTAAAAAAATATGAGCTATGAGTGTGAATGTTATATATTCCATCCCCTAATTCTGTTTTACTGGTTTATTTGACAAATAATCTATATAGATTTGCTCTATAAAGACCTTATGTCTGTTTGGGATTATTTTGAGAGCCTATTGATGCATCTCAGAATAAAGGAATGTCCACAACATTAGTGATGTTTTTGTGTGTGCGCATGTCTCTAATAGCCACAATAGGAGTAATTTTAGCAACACCGCATTTTTTGTGTGGCCCATAACGACCCAGTGGATCATGAAAATGTGCCAAAATTCACATTCCTTGCTTGTTGTTGGTACATTAATCCCATTCAGATTGCCACTTATCTGAGATGTAAGAGTTCAGTATAGGTTTAAGGTCTGGGGCAGGGATTTGAGATTCTGTGACTTCTTCATTGAGGGCTTGCTTAGCAGCACTGTCCGCTTTCTCATTTCCCCTCAGACCAACATGGCCTGGGACCCAGCAAAAACTACACTCAAGTTCTGGTTCTTTAGACGCTCTAGTTGATCAAGCTCAGCTTTGGTTGTACTTTTTACGTGACATTAAAGCCTACTGTAATTACATTTATACATAGTTATTCTACTGATCTTTATACTATTCATCCTGCACATAGACTTATTCTTACTACTCTTATAATGTTGTTTCTGCACTACAATGACACTGTTTCCACACTGCACATAGCTGTATGTTATGTACATATCTGTTTTATTATATTCTGTTATTACACTGCATATATCTATATTATTATTTCTACTATTATAATGTTACTGCTACATCTACATACATTATTCTACTTATTGTATGAGATAACTGCTAATACACTGCACATATTTATATTTAATTCATATTACTCTAAACCACCTTCTGTAAATCAACTGTATACTACTGTCTACATTGCACTATATTTCTTGACCTGTCTCTGTATATTTCATCACCTTTCTATACTTTGCATCACATTGTATGTATTCTGTAGCTACATGAATCACAGCTAAGATCCTTGGTTGCTATGAAGGCCAGTCGTTCTAAATGGATGGTTACTATGGCCAAAGGCCAGTTATCTCTGGCGCTGTCAAGCTGACATATCCTAACTTTATCCTATTTTAAACATCTCTATTTTACTTAGCCTACTTCCATACAGTGACTCCTATTAAGAAGTGGCCACTTCATTCAAGGCCACCGTGATTCACGCAGCAACATTATTAAATTAATCTGTCACCATATGCCTATGCCAACGTTTGCAAAGAGGAGAATCTTTTAATTTGATTCACAATGAAACGTTACATTTAATGTACATGTAAACAATGAGTAGGCTAGTTTTGGTTGTTGTTGGTGGTGTTACTGCATCCCCTAGTTATGCCTACAATGCAAAATTGTTCCCTTGTGATTGTTAGACGCATTTCAAAACATCGCGACGTGAAATGCCACCACAAAACATTGTTTGTGAATCGGTCTTATTAGGAGTCCTCGCTTAAGCTGTCACAGACTCAGGCGCTACTTTTAGGGCTAAAATGCTTCCTGAATTACTCTTAGTAAAAAAAATAGGAGTCCTAAAGTTATGAGTGACGGTTACGAAAAGTACAAGCATCTCATATCAAATGACCATGGCATTACGCTTAAGCAACATAAATCTCATAACGTTACAGCAACATCTCCTCCCTATGACCTAGCTAGCTAGCTTCTAGCCACACAAGAAATGAATGATGTTAAAATCTCTGCTTAGCATTCTAATAACAGAAGGGGCACATTTATGTGGACCACTACAACATGACTGTATAAAACACTTACTTTCATAAAGGAAGCACACCATCCAGCACATAGCCTACACATGGAAACCGATATTTTAGGTACTTTTAGGCCACGAACTCAAAACGTGTCTCTCTGAAGCTCTGTTCTAGAATCTTTGCTCTGAAGTCTGTCCCCGTTGCTAAGCAACATCAAATAAACGAAATGACAGTCTTCCAGTATACTTACAACCGGACCCGCGTCACACAGAGCAGGTTGTTTGCGCCATGCCCCTTTTGAGGGGAAAACATTCCCTCAGAACAAGCCAGAGTGAACCGGTAGACATGTACCAACCACACAGCTAAGAACCCTCCCTGAGTTTCTTTTTGCCTACCATGTCCTCAAAAAAAAATCCTGACAGAAGAAAATTATGGCTACAAGCCATAAGAAGAGAAGACCGTATGACACTTCTGGTCACTGAGTGGGGTTGTTGCACCACTTTGTAGGCTACTTGGGATACTGAAGAGACGTGTTTTTATATTAATTGAATTAAGCTTTTGTAGGTATCTTTCACGGTCAACGACCGGCAAAGTGGTTATGTATTGAGTGGTCATATTGATTTGTGGTATTTTTTGTTATTATTTATTCCTGCGATTTCTGTACGAATTACGTTTATTGACCCTAATTTGCGTTGGAGTTAATGAGAGGGGTTGTTTGTTTTCCCCCCGAAAGGGGCGGGAACGTTTGTCACGAGTCAAGTTCCCGGATGTGCCGGTCTAACGTATTAAATGTGTACGTGTGCTTCTGAATGGATGTGTGTGGTTTGCAATTAGAATAAACAAGAAATAACATTTCCAATAATTTCCCATGATAAATTACATAATATTTGCACCTTCCTTACTTGTGAATCTCACACCGTATTTCAAGTAGGCTACACTAGTGAAATGTAATACAACGTTGCCACCTAGCGTCCAGATGTAGGCTATTTAACATTAACGTGACATTGCTTGTTTATTCTTTCGTCAACTCCATGCTTTTAGGAAAACAATCTTTTTATCATAGTTCCCTCTTCAATGAGCGATTACCAGCTCGTTTTTGTAACAGAGATAGCTGTTTATTGTCCCTAGGTTTACAGAAACACCTATTCATATTAATACGTAGCCTATGGAGTGCTGCCGACCACTGTTCATTACATGGCCCAGAATGCCTTGCATGTCTTTACAACAAAACAACACAGTAAAACCTAAATGCCCGTAAACATATGCATTTGCATACTTGTAACATTTTTAATAATACTCTCCCATCATGATATGTAACAATAATGAAAAATTTAATTTGAATACCGTCAATGTGAAAACAACTCTATTATGTAAGCTATATATAGCTACTGTTCTCCCTGCTATTTCAGTTCGTAAGTCCATACTATCCCATGGCAGAGCAAGGATTTCATGATAGGGCAAGGTTGCTTGGAGACATTGTGTCTGCTCTGAGACATTGTGCATACATGGAAGGCATTATAATAGAAGGTGAATGGTGTGAGTTACCAAATACCCATGGGTGGTTTGCCAAAGGATGGAAACTTTTGGAATATTTCTTTTTTTTTTTTTGCCTATGCACCCTCACACTGGAGTCCCCAGTTCATATACAAAATTTGGTATCGATGTGTGACAGTGTTCCTGAGATATGGATCTACTTCCTGTTTCGAGCTTCACGATTTCGTTTGGCTGTGACGGGCAAACGCTTTCGAAAATCAAAAATCCTTCCGCTAACATTTGTGAGGCTTGGTCCAAGGATAATGTACGTCAAGTTTCGTGGCGTTCTTTGCAAGCACACTTAATAATAAAACTTAAGAACAATAAGTGTGCTACTTTGCAAGCACACTTAATAATAATAATAATAAAACTTAAGAACAATAAGTGTGCTGCTTTGCAAGCACACTTAATAATAAAACTTAAGAAGAACAATAAGTGTGCTGCTTTGCAAGCACACTTAATAAATATAACCGCAAGCAGTGATTTACGGGGTCCGAGCAAAACGAACATGAGGTAGCATAGCTTTTTAGTTTTACATATGCTTTGATTGTTTGGGCCCAATTGTTCAAAAGAAACGTGATTGGATTTCGGTTATCGGATTTCAGTTACCGGATTTCGGCTATCGGATTGGATCAAATCTTGAAAATGGCTTGTTCAAAGGGAAACAAGGATCCTGAAATTGGATTAGATCACATAATCTATTCTTGGTTTTGATCTGGATAAAACCTTCACTTTGTGTTGTTCAAAACTTTTGAGTTGGATTGGAATAAATTTGATGCATAAAATTAGGATTACCCTGTGCTGTAACGTTATAGTGTGCTAACCTCCACAACCTAATAGTATTCTAACAATACCCTATTCTAGTGTGCTAACCTCCACAACCCAACAGTATTCTAACAGTAGTATTCTAGTGCGCTAATCTCCACAACTCAATAGTATTCTAACAATACTCTATTCTACAGGACTATGCATTTGTCATGGATAAGATGAAGCGTCTGTTAATGGAAGGCAGCGTTTCCCACAGAATGGAATTGTATTTGTGGTGGTAGGTGAAGGGGGGTGGGGGTGGGTTCTGTGTTGGAGTCAATAAGATGAACAGCCTATAATTATGCAATTATACTTGCCTTGCACGACAAGTCCTGACAAGTAGCTGTAACGTTATAGTGTGCTAACCTCCACAACCCAACAGTATTCTTAACAGTATTCTATTAAGGAACTGTAGGGGGCGATGTGGGTCGAGGTAGAGTGAGTGTGTGGCGAGCAGGCAGAGCCTCGGTCAGAAGGCTCAATGGTATGGAGTGATGACACGGAGATGGCAGGTTTTGGTGCAACACAAGTGAACTTTATTTGAGTTTCAATTCATCTGTTCTTTTGTTCTTTACTTGTATGTGTGCTGCATCAAAGAGGAAACAAACAGAAAATGGAGTAATCAGTGAAATGGGGTAAATCAGTACAGATCCCAACTCACAAACAAACCAATTGACATTTGAACAATAAACTGAAATCATATGGCTATATAAGGTACAACTAAACAATACTTGACATCCCAAGTCAACCAACATCACCTAATCATCTCTCACATGGGACTCCAACACACCAAACCAACAAACAAAGACCTTAACTTTACACATGATGGCAGAGCTACTCTACAAACTGATAAACATCACAAAAGTCATAGTGAGGGTCATTAAAGTGATGACTTACGTTAACTCAAAGACGCACAGAAAGCAGGACACACTGGAGTGCTGGGTTGAGATGAACAAAAGAGTGAACTGAGGGCGAGCAAACAATTTATCCTGGTCTGAGCCCCTGCTCTGGAGCTACAGGGTTTCCCAGCAGGTAAACTGAGTGTGGTTAGGTGGCAGAGCCAAACAATCCTGCAATTTCTCCACAGCACTTTCACCACAAGCCCTCCTTACACTGACAGACTTTGGAAAGATTTGCAAAGATTTGGAAAAGATTTTTTTTCAGTCTCAGACCCTCTCACATCTAAAGACAAGTAGTAGAGTTTTAAGTCACAGACTATGATTTTGCAATGACTAGGGATCTTGCAGGGTCACTATTTACAAGACTGCAACACGATTCCTTTAAATTATTACCCATCTTGCACTAGATAAACAGGAACTGAAAATTATAGCCTACTAAACTCAAAGTCGTATTTTCGTGTTTCTGCAGCATTGTTTCATGCGTGACATCCTTAACCGATACAGAGTTGTTCTGTCAAGTGGAAGAGCCGACTAAATATGTATAAGAAATGACAATTATTATAAGAATAACAAATAATTATAGGCTACAGCTGTGTCGGAGTCAATAAGATAAACAGCCTATAATTATACAGTTACACTTGCCTTGCACTACAAGTCCATATTGACAAGTAGCTGTAATGTTATAGTGTGTTAACCTCCACAACCCAACAGCATTCTATTGTAGTATGCTAACATCCACAACCCAACAGTATTCTAACACTAATGCTTCAAGTGGGATTTGAACTCCCAACCTAAGGATCACCAGTACAAGGCATTATCCCACTGAGCCACTGTCAATCCTACATGTTGGCCAGTCACATTCACATCGTGAAAATGTGTATTGGTAAACACACAACAAGAAAAACTCTAAGCATACATTTTTACAATAAAATGAAGGGCTTTCTCCTAAAAGAGTACACCTGAAAACTTTTTGAAATTCTGGGGCAATTAGACATTTGTAGAGATGAACACTAATGGATGAAATATAAATATGATAGACTTAATGATGAAGGAAAAATAGTAAACAAAGAAGTTGCCCTAAATGTAATAGAGTCCCGGCATTCTGATTCTTGGCAACTGATGAGTGTGAATGTTGATTGGCTGATGTCATTCAGGTGCTGTTCAATGGTGTGAATCTTAAATGACAAATCCTAAAGCTCTAACAGGGATTCGAACACTCAACCTAAGAAACATCAGTTCAAGGCATTAGCCCACTGAGCCACTGACAACCATACAAATTGGGCAGTCACATTCACATGGTGAAAATGTGACAATAAAATGAAGGGCTTTCCTGAAAGAGTACACCTGAAAACTTTTTGAAATTCTGGGGCAATTAGACATTTGTAGAGAAGAACACTAATGGATGAAATATAAATATGATAGACTTAATGATGAAGGAAAAATAATGAACGAAGAAGTTCCCCTAAATGTCAGAGTGTCTCGGCGTTCTGATTCTTGGCAACTAATGACTGTGTATGTTGATTGCCTGATGTCATTCAGGTGCTGTTCAATGGTGTGAATCTTAAATAACCACTTGCATGTGCAGCTTGATCCTGAAGTTCTAATGGGGATTCGAACACTCAACCTAAGAAACACCAGTACAAGGCATTATCCCACTGAGCCACTAACAATCATACACATTGGGCAGTCACATTCACATGGTGAAAATGTGTGTTGATAAACACACAAGAAAAACTCCAAGCATACATTTGACAATAAAATGAAGGGCTGTAGAGATTAATAATAAAACTTAAGAAGAACAATAAGTGTGCTGCTTTGCAGCAAGCACACTTAATTAGAGTTCCACTGGTACTCTACTACCGTATGTAAATAATAAAAGGACTTTCTAATTCACACAACATACAGTGGATCTCCTTTAGTACACTAACCTAGAAAGAACTTTTCACTGGTCTTTTCACTGGTTCTACCATGATGAACATCTTAAAAAGAAAGCCATCTTATAGCTAGCCGGCTTGGCTAACCGGTGCTTGAGGGGGGCGTGTACAGTATATGTCCAGAGAATTTTAAGCATTTTGTGTTTCTCGCTCGTTCTTGCTTCTCAAGGGACTTCTTGATTCAGACACTGCCAGGACGCAAGGGCTGATCTTGCAAGGCTGGTTTTCCGCTAGGAGACGGTAGGGGGAGCAGGGAAAGCTGTCATTCTTACCACAACAGGTCATTTAACCATTACAATGATTTCTAAACTGTTTCATGAAGTTGAAAATAGGGTTGCATAGGGGGCCTTTAACATCCAGGCAATAGGAAATATAATTTCGTTCCTAGTTAGTAAGGATGAACAGATGCATTTTCCTTTATGCGTAATGCCCCTTTATTGAACTGGCCTGACTGATAAGCTGATTAAGCATGAATATAAAGTGAAATACCAGTCCAGTGTATCCCACAGAACCTACCCCATTGTGTGGTATATGATGCCTAGACCCACCTGGTGGAGATCTCTCTAAACATACTGGAAATGTCATAGACTATAAAGGGAAATGTCAGGCCAACTCTCTGTCTGCTATCAGGGTCTTGGAGGTGTTGTACCATTAGGGAAGATTTCAACTACAATCCCTGGTCACAGTTCCAAGGGGTAAGGAGAATGGGTGGCAGTGCTAGTAACGTTTCCAATATTTCCACAGAAATAATTGTTATGCATCTCTTGAGTTTACATGACTAAAATGTATCATGACATATGTAACTTGTGAGTATAAATCTTACATTTATACTGTTATGAATTGTGACCTATAACATATTGGTAGCAGCATACTGGTATGTTTTGTTTTTCCGGTGCATTTGTCCTTGTAGTCAAAACAAGTTTTTATTTATTGATGAATGCTTTTCACAGTTACACATAACAGTCTCTCATTCACAAACACACAAAAGAGCCTTATGGATCATGCCCACATGGCTCATCCAAAGCAATGAACTCTGACCTGAAAACACATGACTCATGACAATAAACTCTTACCTGATAGCACTATATGACAAGAGGGTCATTTCAACAGGTTGTAGGCAATGGAATTAGCCATCAATAAACCAAGCTAAACACATAGGGCTCACAATAAAACGGTTGCCATCAATAACCAAGCTAAACACATAGGGCTCACAATAAAACGGTTGAGCAAACACATTGTTCAAGAGACTATCAAATCACATTACAAAAACAAAGTTCACCCAAGGGTAGGCTACTTACAATTTCAACAGCAAAAAAGCCAAGTCGGAATCCGTTTTGCAGTCTTCTTAGAAACTACAATCTGACTACATTTTCGAGTATTTCCGCCGAGTTACATCCGGATGTGTTCGGACCGCGACCAGAAAGTTGCATTTTCGTTTTTTTCCGCGGAGAAGCACTAGGAGGAGACGAAGCACCCACCAAACGACCCAAAAAGTGTTGTAGAACCATCACAACGACTCTCAACCTGCATAATTAAGGTCATTTTTGCTAAAATTGTTGCATAAGGCCTCTTTAAGCAATAAGCCCTGAGAGTCCATAGGTTACACTGATTTTACAACAGCTATGGGGCGTTGTTATAGCCTGACGAGCCAGACCCACATTAAAATGTAGGGTCTGGGCACTCGCCGTTCGCAGTGCTCAGTCCGAGGGGTGGGATAATCAGTTGTCTTTCAAATTCCCTCTGCACGCAATAGGACAGCGGCAGTGCTATGAGTCCCATGCGTTTCCCACCAGCGGAGCTAGTTGGCTAGTTCAAACGTTTGCCAACTTAATAAAAGCTTAACTCGTGTCACACTGTTCGCCAACAGCAACATCCATCTTATTTGTTTTCAAGTAGCAGGGAATTCAAGCCAAACCGTTGCAACTCTGCCATCAATAATTATGTTAAGTCCGACTCTATACACGATTTCATTGGCCTGATTGAGTTTCGATTTCTGGAGCTCACAAGCCAACGGAGAGTTGCTAGACTAGCCCTGGCAGCAAATGTAATTTGCTGCCGCTAGGGGGGCGTCTAGATTTCTAGGCTAGCGTTGTTAGGCATAACACACTTGCAGAGTGCCTAAAACCAGAATTTCGGTGTGATATTGACCTAAAGTATGTTGAAACATGATACCGAGTGTGAACTTTTGTCTCATAGCTCATCTCGGCTTGTCCCCTGCACTCAGAAATCTGGCGCTAGTTAGCCGATGCTACCAACAGGTTTTCCAATGGGGGTGCCTCGGGCATCGGACTAGCCATGCAAATAAATCACTGTTTTACACCATTATGAGGCTCAAAGTAGCTCCACACTTCATTGGTAGACTTCCGAGGGCCCTGACATTTAAAACGAGACACTGAGAACTTTGAAAAAGCACCAGTAGCAGCAACTGGAATCCATGCATTTCCACGGTATAACATTAACTACACACAGTGTATCTTGTGTAGATTGATGAGAAAAAAATAAATAATTGAATCCATTTTAAGATGAGTCTGAAACATGACAAAATGTGGAAAAAGTGAAGCGCTGTGAATACTTTCCGTATGCACTGTAATATCTATGGATACTTGGTAAGTGAGACAAGCAATGGCTAATTAAAACTCTAGACTCGTCATTCTGATTCTTGAAAAACATGAAAAACAGTCAACAAGTGTGGGTACGATGGAGGGAATGACCATAAGATCTGAAAACTGAAAACATCTTTCCAATGTCTGCCTAAGCTAAGTTACTGCCTGGGAAAAAACAGCACTTACGGTTAGCTAAGTGTGCTTTAAACCCATAGGGTTTACTAAATGTAAATGGGATACCCACTATCATGCTAGTTAACTGTATGCTGAGCTAAGCAAACAAACAAACAAACAAACAAAAAACCCTGTGTGGTGGACATTTGAAAAAAATATACATTGCTTCTTTGAGGTAACTTGCGGTAAACTTTGAGGTAAATCCATATTTTGATGGGGCATAGCACATATGTAGTGCTGTAAGAGCATGAACATGTATTCCCACTCCATTTTTATAGACAAAACTCGTTTTCTGTGCCTTGAGCTTACTGCTCAATTTGTTCAAGCAGGCTTCGCACAGCGACTGACACTAACTTACAATTCCTACACTAAAGAGGTATGACCTAATCAGATAGCTTATCCGGTCGTGATGCAATAATGTGCTGATAATTCGGTTTCCGGTCCCATTGGGCCCAGACCGGCTCTTTTTTTCCACAGCCAATAAAAAATGAATTGTTTTTTTTTTTTTTTCGCTATTCAGAGTAGCCTAGCCTACAAAAAAATCTCACTTGCTGCCTCAACCTAATAAAATTCAGCTTTTCAGAGGCCTGTGTGTTATCCTTGATTATATCATCTGGCTGCACAGCTACACTAATTAGGGCACTTGTAAAATATGAGGTGCACTACGTTTTCATAAAAACGCTAATGACATCAGGCACTTTTCTGCTTTGTTTTTTGCGCCTCCTCAAAAACATAAGGTGCAGCAGGCACACAAAAAGCAAGGTGCCTAGCGTCGGCATCAAGGGCGGGCCTTAGGCCAAACAAGCCAGTGTGCCCTGCACCCCCAACCGAGTTCTCTCCCTGACATAAAAAAAAACCTATTATTACGGCTATGATTGTGTGTGCAAGCTGTGCGATGAAGAGGGATTTTCCACACTCGGACACTGTTGGACCGAGTGCCACCGATACATTTACCACCACTCCTGCAATGCCAAATGAGCATATAAATCTCAACCAGTAGGGCTTTTAGACACTGCTGCATAAGAACCCAAGTAACAGGTCTCAATCTGGGAAGATAATGGAAAATACAAGGTTTTTTGCGTTTCTGACTGCAGGACGACCCAAGCAGCACCCAAGCTGAATCCATGAGCTGTTGATCTAAATAGCAGAAACCGTAAATAAATAAAGGGTCAAACTGACACGTCGTATTTCCTATATTTTCCAATATTGTCCAGTGCTAATGATAAACTCGAGCAACGGAGATCTATCGTATTTGGATGATGTAGGCTACTTTAAGAGGGGAGATGGAATCACAGCACATAAAAGTGGACTGTCAGAGCAGCACAAAATACTAAGACTACGTTTACATGAAGCAGGGTATTTTCCTAAACGAATATCTGGCCATCTACGTTTGCAAATAAAACTGATAGGATATTTTAAAAGTCCCTTCTCTGTTTTAGCAGTCTGATTGCTTCAGATTCAGATTCATACATTATTGTTCCCAGGGGGAAATTTGTTGTCAAACCACAACATAAAGTTTGCAGACACCAAAGAAGCTGTTTAACAGTGAAGTAGTTTGACTTGATGCTTCTGTATCTTTTTTGCATAAGTGCAAAAGTGTGATCAAGCCATGATAGGGATGTGTAGAGTCCTTCATGCCATTTGCTCTGCGCACAAATCGCTCAGTGTGAAAGTCCTTCTGCAGACGTGGCAGCAAAGCACCATTGATTTTCTTTTTAAGCAGTTCTCACTATCCTGTTCAGTTTGTGTCTCTCCTCTGCCAAACCATGAAGAAATGCAGCAAGTGAGAATAGTGCTTCTGTAGAATACAGTCATGGCTGGAATGGGAAAGTCAATCTTCTTCAGCCTATGTAGGGAGTGAAGGTGCTGTTGTGCCCTCTTGCTGACAGCTGTGGTGTTGTCACTGGAGGTCAGTTTGTCTGTCAGATGGACACCCTGCACTGGTGCTGTGAACCGTCTCCACCTCAGAGCCGCTGATAGTCAGTGGGAGATGGTGCAGGTGACCAGTCCTCCTAAAGTCAATTACAATCTCCTTGGTCTTGTTGGTGTTCAGGGCAAGATTGTGTGTTGTGCACCAAGCTGTTAGCTGCTCCACCTCTTTAGGCTGACTCGTCATTTTTGGTGATGAGGCCGACAACTGTGGTGTCTGCAAACTTTATGTTGTGGTTTGTGTTGAAACTAGCAGCAAAGTCGTGTGTCAGCAGCATAAACAGTAACAGGCTCAGTACACACTCTTGTGGTGATCCTGTGCTCACTGTGGTTGTTTTAGATGTTATACTACCTAATCTGACTGTCTGCCATCTCTCCATCAGAAAGTCCATAATCCATCTGCACATGCAAGGATCCACACCCAGTAACAACAACTTTTCAATGAGCTGTTGTGCCAATATTGTGTTGAAAGCTGAAGCTGAGCTGAAGTCGATTACTGTAGCAGGATCCTGGCGTAAGTCAGAGTGAGTTGGAGCAGGGTGAAGATGGTATCTTCTGTAAACCAGTCCGCTCTATAAACAAACTGTAATTGGTACAGATTGACCGGAAGGCATGACTTGATGTGTTGGCTATGGGGGTCAAGGCTACAGGGTAGTAGTCATTCATGGAGGCTGGATTTGGTGTCTTGGGTACAGGTACTGGTGGCGCACAGGTGGACACTCTGGCTTGACTGATGGAGGTATTGAATATGTCTGCAAGATGTCCTTCAGCTGTTCTACACAGTTCCTCAGCACACAGCCTGGGACGTGATCTGGACCTGCGGCCTTCCGGGGGCTGATGTTGGAGAACACCCTCTTCACACTGTGCCTGGTTGGCAGGTCGGAGTGCCTGCCTTTGTATTGCTCTGTTATCTGTAACCTCGAACCAGGGGAAAAAGGTGTTGCGGTTATCTGGTAGGGAATTGGGGTTGCTGTCCATTGCCTGTACAGTAGGCTTGTAACCTGTAGCTACGTGGAATGCCTGCCATAAGCATCTTGCATCTTTGGTGTCGGAAAAATGACTGGACAGGTTTTTCCCCATATGGTCTCTTAGCCTCTCTAATGCCTCTTTTTTAAGTTGTTCCTTGCTGTATTGTATGCTTCAGTGTCGTCAGATCTAAATGCAACACCACAAAACCTCAGCAAGGAATGGCACTCCCCAGTTAGCCAAGGATTACATTAATACACAGGATTAGATGTTAAAATCCCTTGTGCCAAAATCCAAGGTAAAAACACATTCAGAAGCCCCTGCTCAAGTTTAACTTTAAAAAGCACACTACCCTCAAATCCGCCAACAAATGGTCACAAACACAATACAAATGGCCCATCCAACAGCAGTATATAGTATGTGGCATGTCATTGAGGTTATCAAGTGGGCACCCTCATTCACCGATGTTTCGTTAAGTTAGGCCCACGACACCTCATGAAGGCTTAACAGTGAAACCAGCGTCCTGGAGACACTCCCCTCCATGCTGCCACCATATTACCACATTGAAATATCCAATACCCAAAATACTCTTAGCCCAGCCCAGGCATGGTCAAGGTTGGCTAGGTTGATCCGTCCCGTTGATGTGGACTGAACCATAGCCATAAAAACCCTGGCCAACCAACCATCAACCTAGGCACAGCCCATCACAAACACAGCTTATCAGTGGGACACAGCTTGACAGTTTTATAACAGTTACATCACCAATACATTTACTTATAAATCCCAACACAGCCTCTGTATATTCTTCTAGGTCTACACAGTCCCCAGATGTTGCTCCTTCCTTAAAGATGCCCTGTATAGATGGAATACCTCCTGGTGTTTTGTTTCACTTTGTTTCACTTAAATGCAGGCCTCAGCATGATGGTTAAATAGTCAGAGCTGTCAATGATATTTGTATACAAATGACCCAGTGTATTCTTCTCTCTTGTTGCACATGTGACATGCAGATTGAAGTGAGGTAGAACAGACGTATGGTTAGCCTTGTTGAAGTCTCCATAACCTGAGAGCAAATTCCAAGTGAAATGACCACAGGCAGGCCATACATGTAAAACACATGGTACATGTGACACTAACTAACACTAAAACTAACTAGCCAGACCACTAATAGCCTGACCAGAAATGTGTGTGTGTGTGTGCATTTTGCTAGAGTGGAGACTCTGTGTAGTGGTTAGACAAATGTTTCCACTTCTTTGACTGTTAGACTAGTGTAGACACTTCTGTATACAATAACAGAGCAGCCAGCAATGTGTGTGTGTGTGTCTGTGACCCCCTGCCCCCTCTCATGCTGTACAAGTCCTATCCAGTGTACGACCTGTCCCACTGAGCAAAAAGTGGTCCAAATACGTCAAAAAGACATGGTCGCTGTACTCCAGAAGACGTCTTCAGAGTAGCCAGAATGAAAGTTTTTAATACGTCTTTCCTGGACGTTGAATAGATGTGTCATTTTGGGTGTTACATAGACGTCATGAAAAGACGTCTCAAAGACTGGATTATTGAACATCCAGAAGACATCCTCAAAGTAGCCAGAATGAAAGGTTTTAAGACGTCTTTCCTGGATGTTGAATAGATGTCTCATTTTGGTTGTTACATACAGTAGACGTCATTTAAAGACATCTCAAAGACTGAATTATTGAACATCCAGAAGACATCCTCAGGGTAGCCAGAATGAAAGTGTTAATAAATCTTTCCTGGACGTTGAATAGATGTCTCATTTTGGGTGTTACATAGACGTCGTTAAAAGACGTCTCAAAGACTGAATTATTGAACATCCAGAAGACGTCCTCAGAGTAGCCAGAATGAAACTTTTTAAGACGTCTTTCCAGGACATTGAATAAATGTCTCATTTGGGTGTTACATATACGCCATTTCAAGACGTCTCAAAGACTTAATTATTGAACATCCAGAAGATGTCCTCAGAGTAGCCAGAATGAAAGTTGTGAATACACATTTTCTGGATGTTGTATAGATGTCTTATTTTGGATGTCATATACACGTCATTAAAAGATGTTTTTAAGACGTAATTATTGCACGTCCAGATGTCCATAGAGAAGCCAGAATGAACGTTATCAATACATCTTTTCTGGAAGTTGTATAGTTGTTTTTTTTGTTTGTTCTTTAGTCATTATAATACGTTTTCAAGACACAATTATTAGACATCCAGAAGACGTCCTGAATAAGGTCAAACTTAACCCAGTTTCGATTTTTAAGATTTAAGATCAAGAAAAGATGTGGACTAACTAGTGAGAACAGCTTATAAAAGTAGTACACTTCACTATGAAATGCATTGACCAGGGTAAAGAAGCTATTATACAAACTTGAACAGGTGGACAGTATCTGACTGCAACATACTACATGGGAAATGATTTAAGACATGAGAAGTAGTGCTAATTTTGTTTATCAAAACTGAACCACACAACAGAATCACAAATCATAATACAAATACTTATACCGTAAAACTCCAAATAATAGCCCAGGCTTTTATTTTCCCAAATCGCCAAACTGCACCGGCTAGATTAGAGACAGGCGTCTATATGAGACAGGCCTTTAATTCCCTTTACACAAAACTTTTCCTCTGTAAAGATGGAAAATATTATCGAATTAATTATTTCAAACACACTGAATGTCTACCTATATATCTGATGACAATTACGATCATCATTCATTTAGTGTTGAGATGTTGTTCATTGAGTGAGATACAGTAAGACCCAAATAGCAGGGATAGCCAGAACAGATGAAACACTTAATTAAACGTAATCTACAAAGAGATCGTATCACACTGAAAGCTCATATTTTGTCACTAGCAAATAGCCTATATCGGTCCTTTGTCAAATACAGTTGCATTATCAGCCCTGACCAAAACCATTCAGGAATTATTTATGCAAAAGTGGAACGTGCTTAATGTTTCATTCTTCCTCCTTTTCGGCATGAAACAGCATGAGAGAGCATGAACCATACTGTTTCTCCCGTTTTGTATTTGCCAAATTTGACAGTCTACATTCAAATCATAGCCTACTTCCAGGCGCACGGGAACATATTTTTGACAAGGGGTGCTGAATAACAAAATAATCATGGATGTCCGACGATTTCTCCCCCAGCATATGATTCCAAATTAGACAGCTAAATACGCCATTTCATCGCCGTGTATGAGTAGGTCTAAGAGTGAGAAGTTTTATAATGCCCTGGGCAGTCACATTCCGCTGCAACTATGCGCAGCACTTGCCACTCCGACTCATCAATAAAAACTGTGCGCGCACACACCAGTCCCATAGAAGCGCACTTGACTTTACATCATTAACCTATTTCAGTAGGTTATATAGCCAGAGAATGTCCGTAGACGGGCTCTGATATAGCCTAGTCTAAGGTAAATTCCTTTTCTGACTTCTTTCTCTTTATCGCCATGGCATTTAGAATAAAGAATAACGTTCATAACCGTTCTGGTTTTGTTGCCAGCATAAAAACAAGCTTACCATCGGCCTATCCGCAAATTAACACAAGGGATGAATTGAACGATGACGAAGTCGGACATATAGGCATAGTTCATATTGGAAAAAAAGTTATACAATTTGGAACTCTAGCTTTTCCCCACCGCAGTCTTTTAATACCATCTAATCATAACGTGCGCAGTCTGCGCCATACTTAAGCCCAAATCACACCCAAGATTCGCAACGAGATGAGCAGCTACTTGATGCAACATTCTAAAACCTTGCAACTGTGACCAGACATGTGAATGCTTTGCGACGGCTTGTAACGACGTGCAACATCTAATTCACACTGCTGTAACCTCCTTTCTTTAACGGTTTCGTGTCATTGTGAATCTTTAAACAGACGATCTGAGGGTTTTAGAACATTAAATACAACCCAAAACTAAAAAACAGACCAGGCCTCTACTGGAGACCGGCCTTTAACCCAAGCCTGTAGCCACGCCAGGCGTTTAAAAGAGACAGGCGTCTCTTAGGGACTCGGCGATTATTTGAAGTTTTACGGTACGCTACTCACCCTTTCCCCATGTGATATCATCACTTCTCTGGAAGCTAATATTTGATGGTAGCTTCATTACATTGCTAACTGGCTAACTTTATATCGTCAATGTTAAAACTATTCCCACAGACATTGTAGGCAATGTGCATTCATGTGAGAATTAATTAAGATACAACATTTTAGTATGTGTTATGGCATAAGGCTTAGCTTGCTAAACTGAGCTACACAGTCCGGACATTGAAAACAGTTCTAAAATGAGTAGGCCTACACTCAAGACAGTTCTGCCAGTTTAACTGGAATTAACAAAATTAGGAAACTTAATGTTACCCTTAACCTCGTTGACACACAGATAACTCTCAGTCCAAACTGTTTATTGCCGTTTATGTTTGCTAAACGATTTAATCTTTTTAAAGGTGTTTTCTGTAGGCTACTCACGCCAGTGCATCTCCATTAGATTACATACAATCGAAATTAACATGTTACCCCATGGGGACGTTTCAGCCATGGTAACCACGATTATGACTAGATGGTATGTAGCAGTAGCACCAGTTTTAAAAGTGTGGTCTTTTCGACTATTTCCATGTCAATGGTATTAACTGTTTAAGAGGAAGAGAAAGGTACTAGAAGGAAAACTCATTTTCATTGGTCAAAGTTTCCCCAGGCATTTTTACTAGTAGTTAGGCCTACTGTAAAAAAAAGTCACCGTTATTAATCCTTTGCTAGCAGTAAGGTACTGCAAACACAGTACAGTATATTAAAGCAACACCAAAGAGTTTTTTGTACCTTAAAATATTGTTTCCAAAATCGTTTCAGTGGTTCATCAACTCGTAACAGGGTGAATGTCACTTCTGCATTCTCTTCGCGACCCTCTATCGGCTATGACCGCACTATGCAAGTTTGCCAGATCGGGTAGCGGATCTGTAGTTCGATGGAATGAGACATAAGAAACTGCAAATTTGACTTGCTTCTGATGTCGCAATACATCATACTTTCACAAAATCATACAACCTACTCCACCTTGTCTTTAGACCACGTTATTTCCAAAGCCAGTGCTGGATAAACAAATAGCATGCGTGCGACAGGAAAAGTGCTTTGGTGTTGCTTTAATGTCTGTCTTACAGTAAAATACTAGTAGGCTACATTTACAAAAAATGTTACAGTGTAGGCTACATTTTGTTATTCACCTTTGTTGTTTACCATTCTCATAATCATTGTCGGTTTGTCACATGCAGGACAAGTTCATCAACTAATTCTAGCTGTCAAATAGACGTCTAAATAATGGCCAGGCAGAACGTCTACTTGCAACTAATTTTGGTTGTCTATTGACGTTCAAAACCGGGTCGGCCTAGACTATTGTCTCAATGTAATTTATCAACTAATTCTGGCTGTCAAATAGACGTCCAGATCATAGCCTGGACGGACCGACGTGATATCAACTTTTCTTGGACGTCCATAGACGTTGCTTGCTCAGTGGGGTTCTCCTGTTGTCAAGAGGACCGTAGATTTTGACAGATTGTCAGAACAAATGCTGCCATCCAACCCAACTACAACATATGTGTAAAGTACGATCTGCTGTGCAAAAGCTGTGTGGAATGTATACACAGAAGAGATTCTGAAAGAGGATGAAGAGCCAATCATATCCTTCACATTGCAAACTGTGACCTAGGTTCTCACAGTCCCACTAAGCAACAAGATTTAGAAGGTATGATGACAATCCATCCAACAGCATAAGAAGTGACCGCAAGGAGTTGAGGAGATAGGGAAGAAAATGTTGAGGAGTAGGGAACTACATGCGATTAAACTAGTAGTTTCGGTACATTTTGAAGTCAGAATGTCTGAGTACATTGAACTTTTTTCACAGATATCCTAGCTTTAATAATAGAAGTTATTTATATCCGATAAATGAGATCCTCCTTTCATAACTGATCATTTCACTAATTTCACTCTAACGTTTCCAGTCACTTTTTTATCAGTTTTATTTATCAGCAATAATTGGGAGGAATATTGGAATATTGGTCATGCAGGTTTCTCTGTTTTTTTCTGGTTTTCTTATTTCTATTCATATTATATTCTGAGTTCTCCATGCTAAAGTACTTCCACTCAGTGATGCTGGTTTATCCACTTCAGGTCCGTAGTTCATTCTGTCCGTGGTGCTGCCCTCATCATGATATTCATGAAAATCATGATATTCACCTGGCTGAAAGAATGATAATAGGAAACATGATATCTGGGTTTGAGCAGTGGCGCCCCCAGAACATTTTAACATGGCTAGCCAGATGAGGCCATTGCAAATCTTGGGGTGTCACACCAAAACTGTGGTGATAATTTAAATATTTAAATGAATAGTAGGCTTCCCACTGTAATATATCACATACTGTATAATAGTCCATTGAGGTCTATTTTCAGTGTTATTTTACTATTAAGCTCTTATCTTGGTCATTGTGAGGGCCATATAAGAAGAGTTTGACTCCAAAACACTAAATCCTCCATTTAATGCATTGTCATAAATCACTTTTAAATCACTAAATGTTGTTTTCGGAACTGTAATTGGGTAATTGTTTACTCAATCAAAACAGCAGCTGCACTTTTATTGATATTACCTGAAAAACACAATTAAATAACATGACTTATTAATGTTTACAAAAATGGATTTAGCCTTTTGGAAAAGAGCTCTTCATATGCTAGGCTATATCCTTTTCTAGACTAGTCTGGGCTACCCATATCTGGGAAAGTATGATGTGATCATGCTTGCATAAATTCTAATATCAGCCTTTATATTAAGGACAAATACTTTGTGTCTGCATCCATGTCACGTGAAGCATGCTGTAGAAATATCTATTCAAAAGCATATAGTTGATCTGTGCATGGCATGTTCAACTTTTGATTCTTTGATTTGGAAAGCAAGCAAGCAAGATATACCACCGAGAGTACTGAGATCACAGAGGACGAAGTGCTGTGTGCAGATGGAAATATGATTAAATTTCATGTATATCCAATGTCAATTTTTCTCGAACCGTTTATCACAACACCTAGCCACTAATATCATGGAAAAACACAGGTTCCGCTCTTCCACATGATATTTGTGTATGTATGTGTGATAAGTACTCTGTGAGCAATTCAACAGAGAATAATGGGTGTGAATTTGGACACATTTTGCGTCCATCGGCCACCTAGCCAGGCGTGGCCAGAGTTTATGTTGTGGTGGCCGTGGCTACCCCTTGGTGGCGCCCCTGGGTTTGAGGCATACAGAACATTGAGTTAGACTTGCAAGAGACTGCATGCATGAATTGTGTGGCGTTGCACAACTTCCAAATGAGACCTTTTCTACCACAATTCAAACAATCACAAGGTTAGCCTACTGCTGCACTGCACAGAGGAACTGGCATCATGCAAATGTATCAACCCTTCAATAAGCACTGAGTTGTTTTTTTGTTTGTCCAGTAATCACTGAGCATAGGTTACGAGGGCTGAAACTATACTCATCACAATCATAATGTCCTGAACTTAATAGGCCAAGAAAGCCCAAACATGAGTCTGGCCCATTCAATGCCAGTGTTTGTCTATGATAAATTAAAAGCTGTATCTGTGTGCATTTAGTTTTCAAGTCGTCATTCCATAACACAAATGGCACCTGAGGTCATGAAGCTAAGAAGATAAAGATCCAATCATATTAAGAAAAAGGTGAGTCCTTTTACCTTTTACAACAGACACTACATAAAACTAGATGTACCGCATAGCGGTACAAAATATGACCGCCGCTCAGTCCTGTACATCTGTTCCGCGAAAATAAATCACACTTCAATTTGTCTCCATATTTTACTCCATCCCCCACTCTTGAAACTTTTGTGTATGCTTGTTTGGCATGCCTGAGTGTGTGTGTGCGGCTGCACAGAAAGTAGCCTACTGGTGCTGAAAAGGTGAATAGATTGTAGAATAGCCAAAGAAGATGTAGCATTGTTATAAAACCTTTAAAATCTCTAAACAATCACAAGTAGGGCAGTTCATCACAGTTCATCCATTGCAACTGGATTGATGAAAGGTCACTTACACCTGTAGGCTACATTGTATTTGGGAAAAGCAAAAGGTATCAGCATAACTAGCCCAACTCGCCCAGCAATACCATCCATTCTCCTGGCAAATGTACGATCACTGGACAACAAAATGGATCACATACGACTGCTGAGATCAACGAACCGGACAGTAAGTAACTGCTGTGTGCTCGTCTTCACTGAGACTTGGTTAAATGACAACATTCGGACTCTGCTGTACAACTGGAGCAGCTAGCATGCTATCGAGCAGACAGGGCCATTGTAAAGGGAGGTAAATCACGAGGAGGAGGAATCTGTGTTTACATCCGTGACGAATGGTGCCGGGACACTGTAGTAGTATGCAAACACTGCTCACCACTGGCAGAGTTTATGATCATAAAGTGCCGTCCTTTTTACCTGCCAAGGGAAATTACTGCGATTCTGCTAGTCGCAGTATACATCCCGCCTACCAACAACAACAGCGATAAGAACGCGGCTCTTAGTGAACTGTACCAGGCTGTCAGTGAACAACAGACAGCACACCCAGACGGTTTCACCATCTTCACTGGAGATTTTAACCATGCTGATCTCAAAACTGTACTTCCAAAGCTACACCAGCATGTTGATTTTCCAACAAGAGGAGATAACATCCTGGACCTGGTCTACACTGCACACAAAGGAGCATACAAAGCCACCCCCCTCCCCCACATTGGACTTTCAGACCATATCACTGTTATGCTAATGCCCGCATACAGACAAAGGGTAAAAGCAAACAAACCGGTTTGTAAGCAGGTAAAAGTGTGGCCTGAGGGAGCCTCCGATGCTCTTCAAGACTGCTTTGACACAACAGACTGGGAAATGTTTAAGCAGGCAGCCACTTACAACAACCGACAGACATAGAGGAGTATACAGACACTGTAACCTCTTACATCACCAAGTGCATCGATGATGTGACCCACACAAAAGACATCATCACTCGGGCTAACTGGAAGCCATGGCTGACAGGGGATGTCCTCAGGCTGCTGAGGGCCAGAGACAAAGCCTACAGAGCTGGGGATGAAGCTGGCATGAAAACAGCGAGAGCCAACCTGTCCCGGGCATCAAGGAAGCAAAAAAAGGAATACACTCACAAGATAACCACCCACTTCAAAGACAGCAGGAACGCACAAAGCCTATGGCAGGGCATTCAGGCCCTCACGGACTACAAGCCCGCCCACAGAGCTGTGAGAGCAACATCCCTCTGCTCAACAACCTGAACCGCTTCTTTGCTTCTTTGAAGCACAAAACAGCACCTGCCCACAGAAGACCCATCCCCTCTACATGAGCAGCCCCTGTGCCTCTCTGCCGACAGCGTGAAGAAGACACTTGCTGCCATCAACACCAGTAAGGCAACAGGTCCAGACAACATCCCAGGTCGTGGCGCTGAAGGACTGTGCAGGGGAGCTTAAGGATGTCTTCACAGACATCTTTAACACTTCCCTGAAGCAAGCCATCGTCCCATCATGTTTCAAAGCTGCCACCATCATACCTGTGCCAAGAAAAACTGCTCCATCCTGCTTCAATGACTACCGCCCTGTGGCACTGACACCCATCATCATGAAGTGCTTTGAGCGGCTTGTCATGTCACATATCAAAGCCATTCTCCCCCCAACCCTGGACCCCTTCCAGTTTGCATACCGAGCCAAGCGGTCTACAGAGGATGCAATCTGCTCTGCCCTCCACCCAGCCCTCACCCACCTGGAAAAAGAGACTCATATGTGAGATTGCTGTTTATAGACTTCAGTTCTGCATTCAACACCATAATACCACAACAACTCATCTGCAAACTTGACAAACTGGGACTCAGTACCTACCTCTGCAACTGGCTACTGGACTTCCTCTGTCAGAGGCCCCAAGTAGTACGTGTTGGCAACAATACCTCAAGCAGCATCACACTGAGCACAGGGGCCCCCCCAAAGGCTGCGTGCTCAGTCCGCTGCTCTTCACCCTGCTGACGATGACTGCACTGCAACCTACAGCAACAATCACATAGTGAAATTTGCTGACGACACAACTCTGGTGGGTCTCATCACCAAGGGCTTACGAGACTCAATACAGGTTGGAGGTCGACCATCTGACCACGTGGTGCAGGGACAACAACCTCCTGCTGAACGCCAGCAAGACCAAAGAGATTGTTGTTGACTTCCCGAGAGGTCACACCCAACACCTGCCACTGACCATCGGCGATGCTGTGGTGGAGAGAGCGAGCAGCACCAAATTCCTGGGGTGCACATCAGTGAAGACCTCTCCTGGACCACCAACACTGCATCACTGGCTTAAGAGAGCTCAGCGCCGCCTGTACTTCCTCGCGGAAACTCAGGCGAGCAAGTGCTCCACCAGCCATCATGACCACATTCTACCGAGGCACCATTGAGAGCATCCTCTCCAGCTGTATCGCTGTGTGGGGAAGCTGCACTGAATACAACAGGAAAGCCCTGCAGCATAGTGAACACAGCTGGAAGGATCATTGGTGCTTCACTCCCCTCCCTGAAGGACATTTACACCACCCACCTCACCCAGAAGGCTTACCAAAATTGTGAGTGATGCAAGTCACCCCGCCACAATCTGTTTGATCTACTGCCCTCTGGGAAGAGGTACAGAAGCCTGCGCCCCCAAGACTACCAGACTCACCAACAGCTTCATACACCAAGCTGTAAGGATGCTGAACTCTCTCCCTCCTCTCCCCCCCACCCTCAGCTACATAACATCCTGGACATTGGACCCAAAATGGCGCCTGCACTACTCCACTTGCACACTTGCACACTTGCACACTTGTACACTTTACAACTGGTGTTGTTGTCCTGAAACACCACACCTCTGCTGCTCTTACATAACTTGCACCACTATGCCACTTTCTTCTTACTTAGGTCAAACAGAACTACCCAAGCCTTTTATTGGCCTGAATTTGCACTAGTATTTTTATTGACTGTCTATGCACAATTTCAACCACATTTTGCTGCTCTTATTTTTTCATTATTATATGTGCCCTCTTATTTACTTATTTACTTACTTTTTTGTTTACTTGAATGTTATGTTTGTCTGTGGACCTAAATTGGTAAAATATGTCTTGTCTTCACCGTGGGATAGTGAGAAACGTAATTTCGATCTCTTTGTATGTCTGGAACATGTGAAGAAATTGACAATAAAGCTGACTTTGACTTTGACTTTGACTTTGATAATGTTATTTATTTTTTATGTATTTTTAAACAAAAACATCTCTGTCAGTTCCATGCCGTTTTCAACAGCTATCAAAAACAAAGGTCATTTTTGGATGGATGGATTTTTTGTGAATGTTTCTTCTTCTACATAAGATTTTAGTCATCTTTAGTTCATGTAATACTTTATTGTCAATGCACAAATTAAGTAACAGTAGTCTGAAACGTTATTGTTAATGCACAAATTAAGTAACAGTAGCCTAGTCTGAAACGAAATGCTGTTTTACATCTAACCAGTGGTGCAAATAACTGACATGTCCAAATGGGCCTTGATGAAATGCGTCGCTAGACTGTTCATACACATTTTAACGGGCCAAAGTTGAAGAGCTTTTGTCCGTTATTGTTAGTGCAAATATAGGCTGATTCATGTTCCCTTGCATTGTTTAACTGAGGTCCCATGGCTAGTCTGGCTTTCATCAGACCAAGCTCAATCTTTTAAGAAATCAAAAATAAATAGCGGGCAGATCAGGCTGGGTTCACCCAGCCTAGTCCATAGGCACCGATATTGTTTAATTTTCCGATTGAGATATACACGCTCTGGCTATTCTAAATGCAAAAATGCATCAGGGAGTTATGACAAAACGGTAACTAACAAACTAGATCCTAATAGAAAGCTGTTAGCTTCCCTAGGCTACAGGTAGGATTATAAGGTAGGCCTATTTACAACATAAATTGTCAATAGGCTATGCTGGCGACACAAATAAAATCTCCTTTGAAACCAATGGCTTACGCCTTACAGTATCAAGCGGACTTAAACTGTCATATCGCGGGCGAAAAGTTGTAATAACATTCACGCAGTTCCATGAGTCAAGGAAAGCGCCGAATGAAGTAGCCACTTCTAAATGGTGGTGGTCCCCGGGACTAAAATGACATTTTTCCGTAAAAGTCTAGTGGGGCTACATACCCACCAAATTTCATGTACCCCGTGGTTCGGTGTCCCGGGTATCAATGACCAAAAATTCAGGAGTAGATGACGGAAAAAATTCTTGAATTGTGTGCATGTGTGCGTGTACAAATTTATGTTTATGTGTGTGGGTGTGTGTGTGTGTATGTGCGTTTGTGTGTTTGCCTCATGTATGTGTGTTTGTGCATGTGCATGCATGCATACATATGTCTACTGTGTGAGTATGTGTCATAATGATGATTACTGTAAATGTATGTGTGTGCGTGTGTATCTGTTTATGCACATGTGTGCACATGGAATGGGTTAACATGACCCCTGGAGGCAAACATAATGGAAAAAATTGGTCATCCTAGGCCCTACAGTTCTCAAGATATTCACAGAGAACTGTGTCTGCCCCACCCTCCTTTCGGGGGTCCAGTCCAGCGGGGGCTACAGATCAAAACGAAGAATGACGGTTCCATGCTATCCATGTGGGGGTACATGCCCACCAAGTTTTGTGCACCCCGGTCTTTCAGTGTCCCGAATCCTTGTTGGTGTACGCCACTAAATGTATTCATAAATTATTTTATTGTAAGGCCCCCATGAACGAAAAGCACACAAAACTTGGCATGCATTCGGAGGGTGTCATAATGATCCTACACTTTTAATTTCGTGCAGTTTTGACCTTGTCAGCCAGAGATATTGTGATGAAAACACCTAATTTTTGCTTTTTAATTTTAACTAGGTGGCTATACATGAAATAAGTGGTAATGGGATGGGTTGACATGCCCCTTAAGACCAACATACATAAAAAAAAAGGTGGACCTCCTAGGCCCCTACGGTTCTCGAGATATTCACAGAAAACTGTCTCCGCCACCTACAGGCCAGTTGGTGTATAGTAACATAAATTAATTTATTGTGTGGGCCCCATGAACGGAATTCCACAAAACTTGGCGTGCATACGGAGGGTGTCATAATGATCCTACACTTCCAATTTCGTGCAGTTTTGACTATGTTAGGTCACAGATACCTTCAATTACAACACCTCATTTTACTTTTTGTGTTTAACTAGGTGGCGCTATACATGAAATGAGTGGTTATGGAATGGGTTGACATGGCCCCTTCAGATCAACATACAAAAAAAAAATGGTCCTCCTAAACCCTACGGTTTTCGAGATATTCACAGAAAACTGTGTCTGCCCTACCCTCCTTTCGGGTCCAGTCCAGCGGGGGCTACAGATCAAAACGAAAAAACGATGGTTCCATGCTATCCATGTGGGGTTACATGTCCACCAAGTTTCGGTGTACCCGGGTCTTTCAGTGTCCCGAATCATTGACGGAAATTTGGGCATGCGAAAAAAAAAAAAAAAAAAATCTGACTAAACCTATATGACCGCCGCTTACAAGCCTTGCCGGGCGGTCATAATAAATGTGCATGTTGCTGGAGTGGAGACTCTTAAAGTGGTTAGACAAGTTTTTCCACTTCTTTGACTGTTGGACTAGTGTAGACACTTCCGTATACAAGAACAGAGCAGCCAGCAAAAGCCAGCCAGTGCATTAAAAATGTGATCAAGTTTGGTGACAAAAAATAACCAAGCATCTTATTGTGTTTCTTCGTTGTGCACACTGATCAAGAAAGTAGGCCTACACATACACAGTGACATTTCCTGCCCTTAAGGGTGTGACAGATACTGATGTAACCCAACTGTTGCAGTCTTTTTGTCTGTAATGTTCGCTGATCATAAAACACACCTGAAACCTAATGTGACCTTTTCGGAAAGTCAAAAGGTTTAATCCTGTAATTGTGATATTGTGTCTGTAAAGGAAATACATCTCACAGAGGATTACATTCATTATCTGCAAGTAGATAGTGCAAATAGTTGACAGCAAGACTATCTTTCTACCAGAAAGATATCATTTTTAAAAGTTAAAATGCAGCTCGAAATTTAATTGCATGTGTTATGTATTGGGGGTTGCTCAGACCTACACAAGAGCAGACAGCCCACTGTCACACATACAAACATCCTCCATCCATAAGGGGCGCCAGCTACTAGTCAATCGGGGAAGGCTCAGAGAACTGGGGAACTCAGCTGCTGGGCCGAGGCGGTGAACCTCCCAGCTGCTTCTCCGTGTGATATATGAACTGTGCACTTGGACTGATATTCTGTTTGGTTTAGTGGTGGTTTGGTTTCATTTGGGGCCCGTTTTCGTTTGTTTGTTTGTTCGTTTCCGTCCTGCATCACCGTGGGGTTTCCCGCACGGTGGACACCAAGCGCGAGCTGGACGCCTTGGAGAGGCCAGAACGAGGTGGCCCGACGAAAAGGTAAGCAATGTTTCATGAACACACAAATAATGGTAAGTTGTTTTGATGCAGGAGTGAAAAGTTAATACATTGGCAATAATAAATCAGATAGTTTTGGTCCTTGATCATGATTAATTGAGCCGTGTTGGAAACTATTGCAAAATGCTCATTAATCATGTGTGATCTGTTTGCATTAGTATTACTGTGTCATACAAAGACTATGCTGCTGGGTCTGTGTGTGGCTTGCCAACCGTGATCGCTGAACAGCTTGGCGGAAGAATTATGATTTGCAATCCAGTGGTTGCATTTTTGTTGCTGCGTGTTTATTTATGAAAGATCACCAGATGTACAGTCAGTGCATACAGAAAGTATTCACAGTGCTTCACTTTTTCCATATTTTGAGATCTAGAGCTCCTTTGAGATCTAGGGCCCTATTTTCGCAACGCAAAACACGGCGCAAAGTGTATTATTATCCCGACGCAAAGTGTATTCCTATCGTACACTCACAAATAGCTATTTTACACTATCTAAAAAACATTACACCACTGACCAAGAAAAACCTGGTCTATAGCGAAAGGTGAATACGAAGCACAGCTGAAGACGCACTGTCAGGAGATGTAAGCAGAAACTCCTCTGTAGGATAAATGTTTTTTCCTGTTTTTTTATTCAGTCATTCGAACATTATTGGGGTAAGTGTTGCTTTTTTCAGGATGTTTATGATAGTAAATAAAGGACCAGTATGTAGGAAATAATGGAAAATAAACTGTAACCATTCCAAAAATGATCACCATATGTTGTCAGAGAGTAAGGAAACACGATGAATTGAAGTAATGGCTTATTTGACATTACTATAACCTGTAAAAGTCATGAAAAAAAAAGTTACGGGGCGGAATCTCTTGGAATTTTCATTTATGTTTTGAAAGATTAATTCTAGAATTGCGTATTAATAATGGGCTGGCGTGTCCTCCTATTTGTGTTGCCAAATTAGCAAAGGCCAATTGTCAACATCTGGCAACCCAAAAGAGGCTCGCGTCTGGTAGTCTTGAGAACGTTCACCAGTGTTTTGATTTTGGCCTACAGAACGTTCGGTAACAATCCTACAAATAGCTCCTTTAAGTGTGTATAACTGTTTTGTCGTTGACATTGGCACCACGGTGAAGTTAGTTTCACTTTGCCTATGAGTTCAAATAATAGACGAGTGCAGATACGTTTAGGTTTTAGTAAAGCATGGTTTAGTGGAATACCTCTTCCATATGGTCTTGCGTGCAAGCAGATTCCTTCAAATGCACTATCAAAATGCACTGTTTGAAGTTGCGCTGCTTGCTGTTAAAGGGAATGACAGATGTCATTTTCATTGGTTTAAAGGATGTTACGCCCAAAACATACCCATGACTGATTAAGAAACAAGACCAACCTTCAGACGTTTGATAACAAAACCACCTCCAATATGGACTGGACAAACCCCGAAGTTTGTTTAAGCTATTTGCTTAAGCAAATGAGAAGATGAGAGAAGCGTAAAGAAGGAAGAACATCAGTGCAGCACAACCAGGCCTTAGATTGGACAGATGGAAGCCATTTTTTGCCGAAAGTTTGCCAAAAACCACCTGAACGACTCTCTGGGCCAGATGTACGTACATTAACGAACGTAGCGTTATCAGCGCCATGGACAAACCGCCGATTGCGAACGCCGTCAGACCCAAGGTTACGTTGTATTTATCAAACTTAATAATTACCCTAATTACGAAGGTCCACAACTGAACGGAATAGCTTACATACAAGCGCAGTTGAATGAAGTTAACATTAAAAAGAAACATTTAGCGATCATGAAATAATACCATACATGATAAGATGTCAACAAGCAGGGAGATAATGAAGATCAGTAGTTCTACTCAAACTATTTTTGCACCTAGGCTATGGAAGATTGGTCGAATCTAGCAAGTAGGAAAGTTTAAGTGAATGACGTGAAAGTGAAAGTAAGACATTCGAAAGGCCAACGAAAGTTAAGGTTGCTTTTGATAGTACAAAGACTTAAAAAACTGGTGCTCTAAATAGCGATTCTGTTGTCTTTGATATGTTCTCTTATTGATGCATTGAACTGCAATTTGGATTAACACCTGCTTTTACAAGACGGAAGTATTTAGGCGCAGAATAGACGTGCGCTTTCACGAGCAGACTTACATACTGCGGAATACATAATTAGGCGCTCTTTACGCTTCCCCTCCCATCTCTTTACGCTAAACTCCCACTTTCCCCTGGATCCTCCCATGAATGCATATGCATGACACGAAAAACGCAATTTGCCATTTTCAGCTCCCGCGACAGGCAGTTTGTGCTTTTACATCATTGCGGCCTGTTTGTTCATACCTCGCAATGATTTTCCACGCACGTTGCGAAACAAATACGCCTGAAGTGGGCGCAAAAGCGTTCATCTGGCCCTCTGACTCTCAGAGAAGTAAAATCTTCTGGTCTGATGAAACAAAGACTGAACTATTTGGCCACAATTCCCAACAAAGCACTGAGCTGCACTGATGTTTGTCCTTCTTTACGCTTCATCCTCTCAAAGGAACTCTGGATCTCATTCATAGTGACCATTGGGTCTTTGGTTACCTGTCTGACCAAGGTCCTTTGTCCCGGATTACTCAGTTAGGCTGAGCGGCCAGATCTAGGAAGACTGTTGGTTGTTCCAAACTTTTCTATCTGAGAATAATAGAGGCTACCATGCTCTTGGGCACTTCCAATGGTGCAGAAAATGTCTTATACCCTTCCCCAGATCTGTGTCTTCACACAACCCTGTCTCGCAGGTCTACGGACAATTCTCTCGACCTCGTCGTTTTCACTCTGACATCTGACATACATCAACTGTGAGACCTTATATAAAGAGATGTGTGCCTCTCCTAATAATGCCCAGTGAATTCATTTAGGCACAGGTGGACTCCAATCAAGTTGTAGGAGCATCTCAAAGACCATTGATAGAGTAGGATACATCAAAGCTCAATGGCAAGTGTCATAACAAAGGGTCTGAATACTTATGTAAATGGAATATTTCAGTCTTTTAATAATAATAATAATAATAATAATACATTTACAAAACACTCCAAACACTTAGTTTTTTGTGGGATGTTGGAGTATTGTGTGTAGATTGATGAGAAAAAAAAATGAATCCATTTTAAGATGAGTCTGAAACATAACGGAATATGGAAAAAGTGAAGCGCTGTAAATACTTTCCGTATGCACTGTATGTAGTAACCATTTTATGAAAGCCCCTTAGTTGCACAGCCTCTTGGGGCTTTTAGCTTCATCCCCCTGTTCTATTCAGGTCCATTTTATTGTGCTATGTTACAGCAGCCACTCAACTAACCCTTACTTTATTTCAGTTTATTATTCATTTGTTTAGGCTATCTGATCTAATTGGTCAAAGACCAAGACCAATAAAGCTCCAATAAGTTGGTCTAATTACCAATGTGTGTGGTAATAACTTATTTTTTTCAAATGACACAGATGTAGTTCTGCTGAAAACTGAAGAAGGGCAGCCCTGTAAGTAACAGTTGGGATGTGGGCCTGTGTAATTTTGCATGCCTGTATAGAGAGCAATGAGCATTTTTTACAAAGATTCTGGCATTCATTTGTTTATTTTGTTCTTAGGTAAGAACATAATCTACGCACACTCAAGAGCACACTTATGCACATTTGAGCACTGATTTGTTGGTTGCAAAAAATGGTTATTGCATTTTCATCATTTCAGCAGGTGTAAGATATAATAGAATTAAATTACAACTATATTTTTGATCATTTATGATACGTTTTAGTAAAATTACAAATACCAAATACACCATTTATACCAACTACTAAATATAACAACTTGTTTATACAATTTCTGCGGCAGCAGCTTCTGTATACGGTAATCAAATTGTCTCGCTCATATACTCTATATTATGGTAGAAATAAAAGCATGTTGCCTCAGCCTTAATTTGTGTGCACATGGCCCTGCTGTATCATGCCCTTTTATGGTGACTGAGGGGGCGTTTATCTAGCTAATTAAGAACAACTGGCACGCCCTGCAATTTAAGAAGAAATGGGATTCAGCATGATAAGAACGAGGCCCAATAGGCTTCATTCACCCATATCTAGGGCTGAAACGATTCATCGAGTTACTCGAATAACTCAATTACAAAAATTACTCGAGGCAAAAACCCTGCCTCGAAGCCTCGTTAAATTCCAATGACGCGCACTATACACGCAGGGATTTGATTGTACCACACGGACCGTTGTTCAGGAAGCACACCACTAGCGTGAATCGTGGATACATTCTGAATTTAGCTGGCTGATGACGAGTCAAGATGTCCATAAATGGCAGAGAATGTCTAAAGTTTTCAAGTAAAGTTTTGGGATCTTTACATACTCAAAAAGGAAAAGAACACAAGCATCTGAACCGAAAACATCCACTCCATGCTGTTTCACCAAGCGTCAATAAAGTAGGCTATCTAGCCTATCTGCGTAGCCTATAGCCTACAATGATGTTGGCTGATTTTAATCACATACTGTATTTGTAGCGATGTCGTGATATACCGGTAATGTTTAGCTTTGATGTTTTTAAGTAGTAAGCTTAAGAACCCCTTCTTATACACACACACATGCATGCACCCTCATCTTCCCTCACACACACAAGTTGCTAGGTTACCATAGCAAATAGGCTCAACCCAGAAATTATTTTTTAGTAGCCTAATGGTAAAATTATTTGTTAGTAGCCTAATGGCAAATGCTGCAGGTGTAGAAATCTACATAAAACAGATATTTACTTTGATGTCAGGTCTAGATTACAGCATGAAACTTGTTGTGCATATTAATACATTACATTGCTTTCCCTCTTCTCCCTCCCAGCACTTCACAACATAGTATGGACAGCTTTGTTAAGCCCAGCTAAGTCATGCACAAGAGGCTGCAATTTTACAGAGCGCATTTTGAACATTATTTAATTGTTGGCACTGGCACTTATAAACACTAAATAGGTAAATTGCAATAAATGGGCTTAGTTTTGGAGCCAAATGTTGGAGTTAGAATAAATACCTCTGTGCCAATTGCTTGATCATTTTACAGCCATGTCATTTTCGTTATGCATTATTTGTTTTGGTTGTTTAAAAATGCAAAAACAAATTTATCCGATTAATCGATCGATAAAGTGCTAGATTAATCGATTACAAAAAGAATCGATAGCTGCAGCCCTACCCATATCTTAGACATTTTTTAACTTTGTTCTTACGAAGGTCCTACAGAAACTCTTAGGCAGATTAACGAAGGTGTTCTTAACCCTCAGAATCATTCAGTTTTGTAAACTGTATCCCATTTCTTCTAAAGTTGACAGGACGTAACAGTTGTTTCCAATTAGGTGAACGCCCCGTCAGTCGGCAGTCCCCAAAAGATGGCATGATACTGCTGGGCTGTGTGCACACAAATTGAGGCTGATGGAGGCACCACACTTTTATTTCTACTCTAAATTAGATATGATATTAGTAAATGAGTGACAAAGTGTTGTGTTTATATATTTTAAAAAGACCGTAATGTTTTGTAAAATAGTGGATTTTTTTTATTCAAAAATATAAAATTTAAGCGAGTTTTCATTAGTATAGTTCTATTATATTGTACACCTGTAGAAATTATGCAAATACAATAACCATTTAGTTTGCACAAACAAATCGTGAGGCCCAGTGATATTGTGATGTGGTTGGATTTCAAGGGGGCGTATGTTAATATGGCATGTAGATCTATAAATTCTACCAAAATCAAGATACCAAATATTGTGATCTATCTATCTATCTATCTGTCTGTCTGTCTGTCTGTCTGTCTATCTATCTATACTGTAGGTAAAACTTTTCTTCCATGTTTTTGTTTCATGCTGTTTATACTTGTAAACATCTCAATGTTGGGGAGTATCACCAAATGAATAAATCCAAACATCCTTTAAAACATAATGAGCAGGTCAATGAGAGTCCCAAACAAAGCAGCAGAAGAAATCCGCTACGTGCCAAAACCGGACTTGACAATTCCAGGCCTCATGGTGAGGATGCTATTTTGGTTTTGCCTTTACAGCTCATGAATGGGCATGCTATGTTCTGTGTTTTGAAGTTAGCCAATTCCACCTATTGTTTTCATTCAGACCCCACAGCATGGCATGACAGACAAAAAGATGGAGCTCTTCACCTCTGGGAATATTTCATTCAGCATGCAAACAGAGAGGATGGGCTACTATTTGGGTAATAATTCAAAACAGTGTGTTTGTGCTTATCTTTGTAGGAGACATCTTTACTGAGAGAGAGAGAGGGAGAGAAAAAGTGAGAAAGACTAATGTGCAATGCTGAGACTAGCATGTGTGTGTTTTTATGGGTGTGTGTGTGTGTGCGTGCGTGTCCATCTGTGACATCAATCATAGCCATGTCTTTCTGTACATAAATCCACTGCTCCTGTTTCCTTCACAGGAGAAAGCATTAAGGTTGTGTTAGAGGTTCAGAACAGCTCGTCTCGCGCCCTCAAACCCAAGTACAGTCTCTACGAGAAGCTCACTTACTATGCATCTGGCAGAAGTGAGGTAGGCACCCATGTGATACAGAAAGAGGATGGAGAGCCCATTCCACCTGACACAAAACAAACCCTCACCAAAGTCCTCACCATCCCAACAAGTGCCAACGTATACATCCTTAACTGTAAGGTCTTGAAAGTTGAGCATAACCTCAAGGTGAGTACCATACGAGGTAAAACATCAAAAATCATAGGCAAGTCAAGGTGAAATATGTACTGTCCTTGCAGCAATTGGTAAAAACTATCTCATTCAGAAGTTTATGGGAGATGCCACGTATATTTTTCTGCGATCTGTGTCTTACAGGTCTATCTTGATGTACCTTATGCCGCTGACCCAGAGATTGTGGTTCCAATTGTCATTCTGCCGAATCTCCTAACCAGGGACCTGTCAGCTCCTCCACAGCCCAATACTGGGTTTGAGGGTCATTCCAACCCAGGCCAAGCAGGATGGGTCAGCACTCCCTACACTGCTCCTCCACCTGCCTATGCATCCTAAGGGGGCTTATCCCCCATATCCGAATTAACCTTGAAAATCTTAAAGATTTAGGATGCTGGATAAACACTTGGCATTGTGAATATTTCCATTATCAGTTATCCTATTTTCTTCCATATCATGGGTTGATGAAGGTTGTACATTTTGATAAGACTAACTAAAGTTATATATGAACCACTCCTGATGTTGTCCTTTATGTTTTCTACTCATTTCACTCATAGAATATAGACAGCTCGGACTGTTCTTTATTACAGCTTGAATATTAGTAGGCCAAAGTTACTGTCTAATTTGAATTTGCATAATAATATAATTCATTCATTCAATCTTTCTATTTATTCTCGGAGGTTCATTGAGGGTAGTCCTCATTTTCAGTGAAGCCGAGATTACACAGTAACAATGGAATAACAAGAGATATAGTATAATAATTGTGGAAAATAAAACAAAATAAAACAAATAATAAGATAATCTACATAACATTATAAAGGAAGAGAAAAAATAAAAAATACAGAAAATATTAATAATAAAATAATAACAATAATAATATAACATTTACATAAAACAGGTCCAATTTGACATAGGAAGGTTTGTGATTACAGATCTGAATTGATTATAGGAAAGTAAAGAAAGATCATTTTTATGTTACATTGGAGATTATTCCAGGAAGTAGGGGCACCATAACAAAAGGCCGACTTTCACAACTCAGTGTGGATACGAGGAACCTTGAGCATCAAACAGTCATTTGATCTGGTCTGATAGGGACCAGAATGCCAAACAAGCATGTTTGAAATATAATCTGGCAATTTTCCAACAATACCTTTGTAAATTAACAGATACCAATGATTATGTCTCCTCTCAGTCAGAGATGACCAACCCACTTTACCATAAAGGACACAATGATGAGTGCAATAGCCATCACCAGTAATGAACCTCAGGGCAGAGTGGTAGACTGAGTCCAGGGCTTTAAGCAAGCAGTAGGCTAGCATTTCTATAAATCACCTCACCATAGTCTAGAACTGACTGAACTTTTTTAATGGCTATATGGTAATTAAATGGTGGTTGTCAGACAGTGGTTGTCATTAGCCTATTAGTCAGTAAAATGCGAACGATTATCGATGATATGATAATACTGCTAGATGATACTGATTTTATTGCACAAATAGGCGATTGGGCTGTTGTGTTTCCTTGCCTTTCTACTATGTAAAGTAACCTTGGGTTTGAAGAAGGCGCTATATAAAATAACGTATTATTATTATATTATTTTTGCCAATATTCTTGTCGCCGTCCCAGAATTCTGTAGGCTATATCTTTGCTCACACACTGTAGGAACTGTGATACGCGTTACACCCAACTCTGCTATCTGGTCCCTGCACACTCGTTCCCCCTGGGGCACCCTATCTAATCTTATTGAGTTACCCCTTGGCAACAAGAAACAGCAAAAAAAACTTTAACCGACAAAACCAGGTTCACCTAAATTATGGTATTTGGCTGCCGGACTAATAGGCAGAGGTGGGACCAAGTCACTCTTTGGCAAGTCATAAGTAAGTCCCTAGTCTTAGCAGTCAAGTCCCAAGTAAATACAGAGAAGGGCAAGTCGAGTCCAAGTCCAAGTCACATCAAAGCCAAGTCGAGTCCAAGTCCAAGTCCCAATCTTTTTCAAGTCCTGAACAAGTCATCAGGTACTCTTCACTTAATAATGCCATTATTAGACTATCGATCATAATTTTAGCACTTCCATCTAATCCACAGTATTTTTTTTATAAATACAGATTAAAATATGTTCAATGTTTCTGTCTTGTAATCTTTTACGACATATGCATGTGCATACCTGTGTAATATACACATGTGCATACCTGAGTAATCTGTACAAAACGGATAGCTACATGACACTCAGCACAGCTGCAAATATATATAATGTTTTTCCAAATTGCGGAGCCCACTGTAAGGATGAGTAATAATTTGACTGATGGTATTTCACTGCGCTAGGCCACAGATTTGCCTGCAAACAATTTATTAGGCTGTCTGCCAGTGGTGACTCATAAGGGAAGCCAAGGTCAACACTTTTATATTATTTAAAAGATAATAATGAAAGTAATTTTGTTTTAAAGTATTAATTTCTTAAGAAATACTAGACATTTGATCCTGTTTATCTAATTTGTAAATGGTGCACTGTCACTTTAAGCCCATTGTGTGCCACTGTCCACACGTTCTCATAATGATCTTTTTTTACCAGCTCCGTTCAAATATAGCCTATGGTTAGTCCACAAACTCAAACATTGTTTGTGCCACATGTATAGCACAATATTAACAATGATAAGCATGATATTAAGTTGGCACAAACAGCGTTCATTCCTTTGGAAAGAGAAGCATGTATGACATGATGCTTGCTTGACATTTTCTGTTTGCAATTAAAAGTGAATTATGAGCCTGGTAGCAGTAGCCACCTAGCTACAGTAGCTGAGTGGAATGCGTTTCAATCGGCATATCATGTGCTTCATGTAAATAAATTATTGAATACTTCAAGACTCACCAGTTCCATTACACAAGGCAAATACAACTCTTCATAATATTCTTGTCCACTTTCCAAATCACAGTGAGTGCAGCTATGTCATAGTAACCTGGATCTCATAGTTTATAACAGTATAGTAGGCTAGTGAGAACCGGATAAATTCACAATCTCCTCTAATCTCGTATTTGTTGCCTCCACGATTTCTTTTTATATGTTTCTTATATTTAAAAGATATCAATCATCATCAACAATGACAAGCCAGCTGGAACCTACTCGTTTTCTCTCCCTCTCGTGCGTGCTTAGATGTAATTCTCAATTAAATGCAGTAGCCTAGCATAAGTTAAGTTGGATCTTAATGGAGAGGACTCGAAAAGTATTATCTTTATGTAACATGCTGTTGGTGCTTTTTGACAAACGTTCTCTAACAAGAGTGCAAATCAGTTTGCAGTAAAGCTACTAGTGATAGGCTAAATGTTGGCCCTTCCTCTGTCTCTTGGTGCCCTACACACAGTGCGTAACGCGTGTGGGGGTAGTGGCAGTAGGCTACTGAACTGTGCTCTGGCCGCTTGTCTCCGCTATTTTTTTTTTTATTTTTTAGTCGCGGGAAAGCGTCTCTGGGTTGACTGGTACACGATCAGGAAATTTAGTTTTTGATTCGAGACATGTCAAGTCATCACAAGTCAAAGAGGCAAAGTCCGAGTCAAGTCTTGAGTGAATAGTATTCAAGTCCAAGTCGAGTCAAGTCATGCCGAATTTTATCAAGTCAAGTCTGAAATCATTAAAATCATGACTCGAGTCCAAGTCATGTGACTCGAGTCCACATGTCTGCTAATTGGTATGTCTATCTTTCCAGTCTTCCCTGGCGTCTCAGACCAAAAATAACAAACTTTATTTGATGGTGGCAGGCTAGGCCTACTTCCCGAATACAGAGCAACATTAGCCTGTCTCATCTAAAAATGGCGTCTCTTCCGTTTTGCTACTTTAAGATGGATCGCTACTTCCGGTCATGCGGAACACCATTCAAGGTGAATGGCAATAGCACAGATGATTTGCTTTAATATTAATATATCTATTAATATATTGATATTAATATTAATATATTAATTATGACCGCCGCGCAGCGAAGCGGCGGTCATATAGGTTTAGTCAGATTTTTTTTTAATTATTATTATTTATTTTATTTTTTTCGCATGCCCAAATTTCCGTCAATGATTCCCGGGACACTGAAAGACCGGGGTACACGAAACTTGGTGGGCATGTAACCCCACATGGATAGCATGGAACCATCGTTTTTCGTTTTGATCTGTAGCCCCCCCGCTGGACTGGACCCCCCGAAAGGAGGGTAGGGCAGACACAGTTTTCTGTGAATATCTCGAAAACCATAGGGTTTAGGAGGACAATTTTTTTTTGTATGTTGATCTCAAGGGGCCATGTCAACCCATTCCATAACCACTCATTCATGTATAGCGCCACCTAGTTAAACACAAAAAAGTAAAAATGAGGTGTTGTAATTGAAGGTATCTGTGACCTAACAGTCAAAACTGCACGAAATTGGAAGTGTAGGATCATTATGACACCCTCTGTATGCATGCCAAGTTTTGTGGAATTCCGTTCATGGGGGGCCACACAATAAATTAATTTATGTTACTATACACCAACTGGCCTGTAGGTGGCCGGAGACAGTTTTTCTGTGAATATCTCGAGAACCGTAGGGCCTAGGAGGTCCACCTTTTTTATGTATATTGGTCTTAAGGGGGCATGTCAACCCATCCCATTACCACTTATTTCATGTATAGCGCCACCTAGTTAAAAAAATTAAAAGCAAAAATTAGGTGTTTTCATCACAATATCTCTGGCTGACAAGGTCAAAACTGCACGAAATTAAAAGTGTAGGATCATTATGACACCCTCGAATGCATGCCAAGTTTCGTGTACTTTTCGTTCATGGGGGGCCTTACAATAAAATAATTTATGTGTACATTTAGTGGCGTACACCAACAAAGGATTCGGGACACTGAAAGACCGGGGGTACACAAAACTTGGTGGGCATGTACCCCCACATGGATAGCATGGAACCGTCATTTTTTAGTTTTGATCTGTAGCCCCCCCAGCTGGACTGGACCCCCCGAAAGGAGGGTAGGACAGACACAGTTCTCTGTGAATATCTTGAGAACTGTAGGGCCTAGGATGACCATTTTTTTCTGTATGTTTGCCTCCAGGGGTCATGTTAACCATTTTCATGTGCACACGCTATGCGTGCAGAATATATGTTATTTCAGAAGTGAACGCATGGCTTTTGTTGTGGATTTTCTTTTAACCTTGACGAGGAGTTACTCGCTCCTCTAAAGATCCACTCATGACAACGTAGCCGGCTGATTCGGCTGACTCGCACTCATAACCAGACCCGGCGGCAGACACAAATTCACGGACGGGCATTACACCGTTCCAGGGGGGCACGGTAACTTAAATTGATCACGGTAGTTTAAGCTGACACTTGACAAAACATTCTAATATGAAATTGTAGATGCAATTGTTGTAAAATGGTGCAGCTTCCGTGTGCAGGGATGGAGAGAGAGAAAGCGAGAGGGGATATCTGTTAGAGAACTGAGACGCGTGTGGAAAAAGTGCAAAAATAAATCCGCAGATAAAACCAAAATCCTCGTTCATTTGCTAACAACTTTCAGATAAAGTTAGGAAGTTAGCCCGAAGTTACGGATAACCGGCTGAAGCGGTAACAAGCTCCCTATGTTCTCCAACTAGGCCAGAATAAAAAACACAGTAAAGGTTAACGCTATCAAACAAACCCAGAAACTACTAGGCCTACTTCTTCTAACTACGATACGAGACATAGCCTACAGTACCTGCGAGCGATAAGCCATATTTGTCATCGGATGACGGGTAGTGCAGAAGTGAAGTAGACTGCGCCACTAAAACCTCCTCTCCATTTATGTGATAGCTGGGCTTACCTAATGTTCCTGATTGATTAGCTACGGAATAATACAGAAGTTTTGTTTGCTACTTGCTATATTGACAAACTTAGCCTATAATATAGGCTAGGCTACATTTAATTAGGGCTCAAAATCAATCCATGGGATTGGGGAAGTGGGTTTGGTTGGTGCAGCCAAGCTCGTCCAGGGCGGGCATAGATGACTTCCAGGACGGGCCCGGCCCCCCAAAGCCCCCCCATGACGCCGGGACTGCTCATAACAACAACGTAACCGGCCCGCCTGGCTGATCCGACTGACCCATGTAGGCTAGCCTACTCTCCATACAAAGCTTGCAATGTTTCGGACTGTCTTCGCGACCTAATTGCATTTTAAAGTAGGCTATGCGTGCAGAACATATGTTATTTCAGAAGTGAAAGCATGGCTTTTGTTGTGGATTTGCTTTTCACCTTGACGAGGAGTTACTCGCCCCTCTAAAGATCCACTCATGACAACGTAGCCGGCTAATTCGGCTGACTCGCACTCATAACAAGATAACGTAACTGGCCCGCCGGGGTGATCCGACTGACACAGGTAGCCTACTCAAGCAACTCCATACAGAGCTTGCAATGTTTCGGACTGTCTTTGCGACCTAATTGCATTTTATAGTAGGCTATGCGTGCAGAACATATGTTATTTCAGAAGTGAAAGCATGGCTTTTGTTGTGGATTTGTTTTTCACCTTGACGAGGAGTTACTCCCTGCTCTAAAGATCCACTCATGACAACGTAGCCGGCTGATTCGGCTGACTCGCACTCATAACAACGTAACCGACCGCCCGGCTGATTCGACTGACCCAGGTAGATACTCAAGCAGCTCCATGAGCGTGCAGTTCGGACTGTCTGCACGACCTAATTGCATTTTAATATGCAACATCTATACACCAAATCTAATTATGTCTAGGCTACATGCAGAACATTGAATGTTATTTCAGAAGTGGAAAAATGGCTTTTGTTGTGGAATTGCTTTTCACCTCGAGGAGGAGCTACTCGCTCTCGCAGATCCACTCATGACAACGTAGCCGGCTGATTCGACTGACTCGTACTCAACGTAGCCTAACCGGCCGGCTGATCCGACTAATGGCTTCTACATACGTAGCGCGACAATGTGACGTCAAAATGACGTAGATCTCTCTGGCGCACCAGGGTTTTGGCCGTGTAGCACACGGTAGCGCACCACTCATTTTTTTTCAGATGAGCGCGACAAGGCGGAAACAGGAAGATGGACTAGTTCGAGGGCAAGCGAGTTGCAGTGTTTTGTTACAGTCGTGATTTTTTAATAGTTTGCTGGATAAGTTAACAAAGTTACCAGTGAGAGTTGAAACACATGGAATTAAAAGGAAAGAATAGAAACAATTTATTTTCAAACAAAGGATATCTATTAAGGCCTGAACAAAATCTCTTTCCACTTCAGGAAATTACACAAACTCAGCCAGCTAACTAAACTGTTTAAATTATTAAAATTTCCATCGGGATGACTAAAGTACCTATCTATATATCCATCTATCTATCTATCTATCTACCTGTGCACACACCTTGGAAACTACATGATAATGATGATGGTAGTTGTGAATAGTAGCAACCAAAGTCTGAAGTACCATCACAGAGGCTAGCTAGTGGTGTTTCTTACTGCAGCTTCTTCTGCTGTGTAAGTAGTTAATGTTAGTCTTTTCACAACAGCGACACCTCTGTTCAGGAGAATATTGCAACTAGTGTTGCGACCACCACGCGCGAGTATAAATGGTTACGGCGCTTCTGTGACGTCACATTGTCGCGCTACTGGTCGGGTGCGTCGAGTATGTGGGACGTTTAACCCGGATTGCTACTCAGCCGCTCCAATCTGAGTCTCATGGTCTGTGAGTCTGCAATGTTTCCGGCTCTGCGGGAAGTTAATCAGTTATCTCGGACTGCCTGCTCACTCAGTCGCTTGAGTTAATTTGTGGAGTTGTGGTTGCCTACGAAATTGTTACATTTTTGGCAGCTACGATGGCTAGGGCTAGGAGGCTAGCTAATGTTGCAAGAGGTTTGTGTGTGGCGCTGTTTATCGTTTTAGATTGAATTGTAGTAGGACTCAACTGATCCGAGTTAATGATACTAGAGACTCGCGACTCATGGGTTAATTTAAAGACACGGGTGAAAGATCCGAGTGAATCACGACTTAAACACCTTTAGTTGTCACGTGAGTATTTTCACTTCCCTGCTCTTCTATATGCATACGCACGCACCCATACACTCCCACATGCTAAGTTGTTAGTAATAATCACTGAATCCGAAACCAAGAAAATACATCGAGAAATATGTCACACACACATGCACGCCCACATGCTGATCAACAGAATAATTGTAAAACAGACAAATTGAAAATTGAACTAAGCATGCACGCATGCACATACACACACACACACATACTATTGAAGAGATACGTCCATAAATGTGGAATGATAAAAAATATCTAATTTGTCTTTCAGAACTTCAATGAAGGACTCGTCTCACCAAATCCTCTCCTCTACACGGAAATGTCTGACTTGGTGTCAGTGACTGTCACACCAGGGAAGGCCAGTGACCGCAAGCTGACCTTGCACCTGGGTGAAATTCCGGTGACTCATTTTTAGTTGAGGTTTCCCCCAACGAACTTGATGTGAGGTGCCTCGTGATGCTGGTGATGTCTGGCCATTTCACCTCCATTAGTACAAAGTGGGGAACCTGCTAAGGATCAACCACCTGACAATCTAGGCTTGCACCCAGATGTATCATAACGATACCGCAGTGGGAGACCTTGACCTACCAGAGATCCACGTAGTGGTGGAGCACTTCTGGCTCCAGCCCCTGCCGCATATCTGCGGTTTGCCACGTTCCCTTATATATAAAATTGGTTTATAGTTTGTTCATTGTGTTCATTTTGGGTGTGTGTTCATTTTGTGTATTTCTATGATGTCTATATTCTGTGAAGTTTTTCAATAAAATATGTTTCTTGTTTACTTGTTACTTTACACTAACCTTTTATAGGGCATATATAATGTGGATTTCACTCTGCAGCGTCCCGATGTTTTTGTTTTTTTAATGACCAACTGGTTGGGTTACGTTTACCTGAGTGCGTGGCATGTGCAACAATGTGATTACACAGTCCTCTACCAACACACAAAACAGCATATCCCCGCAGTCTTGCTGGCCGAAGTAGTGTTAGTAATAGCACGGTGAGTGGAACATATTAGCAAAAGTTTCTGAACCTTAACTCGTGGAACAACAACTAAAACTTTTGGGAAAGAAATAAGAGCTTTGTCTTCCATAGTGTTGCAACAATTTGCTACTTATGTGTGTTTCTATGGGGAAATGTTTTGGATATCATACAAATTATGGTCACATGTAGGACACATACACAAAGGCATTTAATCAATGATATACCAGCTTGGCTTTTTATGTAAGATTGCCTTTTACAATGTACCTACATAAAAGGCAATCTTACATAAAAAAGCCAAGCTGGTATATCATTGATTAAATGCCTCGTGTGTATATCTGTCCTTCATATGACCATCATTTGTATGATATCCAAAACATTTCCCCATAAAACACACCTAACTTTCACAAGTTAGGCTCCTTACTGTAGTCTACACAGGAAGGTGCATTTGTTATTAACATTGCAAGATGCTCAAACATCGCCCAGGTCTCAGACATTGACACTGTTGCAAGTAAGATGTCATCCTTCAATCAACTAGGCTTCAGTGACGTTTAGCACGAAAAACAGGGTAGGTAGTGTTTGTTTGTCATGCATTGTCATGCATATTTGTCATGCTAGAGTATGCATTATTGATGCATACTCTAGACAACGTTTTTGTTGACAAACCATAGCCATTTGTGTTGCATCTTTTTAATATTATTTGGCCAACGCACCACCTTCATAAAGACTGTTGTAAACAATAGCTATTTCGGCGTACTTGTTCCTTTTGCCCCTGACAGATATAGGGCAGCTGGCAACTTGGGAAAGACCTTGTGACAGCACGGAAAGACGGCTGACAGGAGGAAATAGACCCTGCGGGGCTACAATGGGTTAGCAGCTCATTGTGGCAGTAGCCCAGGCTTCACTAAGCTATGGGCTGCACCCTTCTAAGATACAGTACGACATAATGAAAAAATACCCCTAGAGTCAGCGAGAGCAGGGGCGGAAGATGACTCACTTGTGATAGACATGGTTACTGACCCTGGAACGAATTTGATTACGAGTAAGGAAAACATGTTTGTGGAAGCCACTAGTTCAGAGAAAACTGAGAAAAAGCTGCAGATGTGTGTGTGTGGTTGGCAGAAGGTTACAAGTCTAAAGGGCCTGAAAATTCATCAAGGGAAAAAGAAGTGCTTGGTAGAGGGAACACAGGGTCCCCGCATTGATAGCTATTTCTTAAGAAGGGCATCAAGTCAGTCGGTTGAAGTTCAGCGACAGGAAGAAACCCACAGTTCGCAGGACATCAGTACCCCTGTTGTTGAGGAAAGTTCTAGCACTGAGGCAGAAAGAGAGGCCAGTCAGCCAAGGAGGGAGAAGATTAATGGTCATAGGCCTGGGGTTAGATGGCCAGGTGCAGCAGAATGTAGAATGTGGGAAGATGTTAATAGTGATTTGGTCAGTATCCTGGGTCAGCTCAAGGGGACGGCTGAAAGCAAATTAGAGAAAATGGGAGACATTATTTATAGCTATGGTAAGGAAAGATTTGGGACTATTGAGATAAGGACAAAATGGCAACATGAGGTAGTCAAATCTAGGCGCCAGCAGGAGATAGATAAACTTATCAAGGAGAGGAGGCAGCTTAAAAACCAGTGGAGAAAAGCTACAGATGATGAGAAGGAAGGTATTGACTGTCTACAGGCAGATGTGAGGGAGCGGTTGGCAGTGCTAAGAAGAGCTGAAAATATTAGGAAAAATAGGAAGAAGAAATCACGAGCTCGACTAGCATTCTATAAAGACCCATTTAAGTTTGTTAAGTCTTTATTCGTAATGCAGAAGAGTGGTAGTCTTTTGGAACCTAAGCAGAAGCTTGAGGAGTATTTAGAGGGAGTGCACAAAGATAGGGAGAGGTTCAGAGAGATGGTACTTCCTGCGGATATCCCACCTATTGGTGAATTAAGTAGCCAATGTGACGATAGTCCACCAAGGTGGAAAGAGGTGCAAGAAGTAATAAAACGTGCAAGGGCCTCCTCAGCCCCAGGACCTAATGGAGTGCCCTACCGGTTGTATAAGAGTGCACCAGATGTTTTAAGATTTCTATGGCAATTAATAAAGATAGTTTGGAAAAAGCAGAGTATTCCCAAGGCTTGGCGGAGGGCTGGGGGAATATTTATTCCCAAAGAAAAGGATGCAGTGGAGATTAATCAATTTAGGCCAATTAGTCTACTGAATGTTGAAGGGAAGGTTTTCTTCAGTGTGGTGGCACGGAGACTGACAAATTACCTTGAAAGGAATAAATTAATTGATACCACGGTGCAAAAACCTGGAATTCCTGGCTTCTCCGGGTGCTTAGAGCATACCAGCATGATTTGGCACCAAATTCAATTAGCAAAGCGTGAGAAGAGAGACCTGCACGTTGTGTTCTTGGATTTGGCTAATGCTTTTGGGTCTGTGCCGCATAGTCTGTTGTGGGAGGCCTTTGATTATTTCAGAATCCCAGGTAGCATTAAAAGCCTAGTAAAAGCATACTTTCTGGATATTCCATTATGTTTTACTACAGCTGATTACACCACAGGGTGGCAACAACTTGAGATAGGAATCATGGCCGGATGTACCATCTCCCCACTTGCTTTTACAATGGCAATGGAGGTCATCATTAGGGCCTCAAAATGGGTAGTGGGTGGGGAGAAGTTGCAGGGAGGGCCACGCCTCAGCCCGGTTAGGGCTTTCATGGACGACATGACAACCTTGACGTCAACCGTTCCATGCACCAACAGGTTGCTGGATAAGTTAAATAGTAATCTGCAATGGGCCAGAATGAAGGTGAAGCCAAGTAAGTCTAGGAGTCTCTCAATTGTTAAAGGGAAGGTAATAGATAAGAAGTTTGCTATAAATAAGGAGGTGATTCCCACAGTTCTGGAGAAACCAGTGAAGAGTCTGGGAAGGTGGTATGATGCAAGCCTTAGTGATAAATCACAGGTTGAAGACTTGAGACAGGTCATTAGGCAAGGTATTGCAAAAATTGACAAGTCAGGCCTGCCAGGTAAGCTCAAGCTGTGGTGTTTGCAGTTTGGTTTGTTGCCTCGGCTAATGTGGCCATTGACAGTTTATGAAGTTCCTCTGTCAAAGGTAGAGAGGTTGGAAAAAATGATCAACTCCTTTGTCAGAAAATGGCTCGGAGTCCCACACTGCTTAAGCAGTGTAGCCTTGTATGGAAAGGGTATTGTAGAGTTGCCAATATCTAGTCTGACAGAGGAATTTAAGTGTGCTAAGGCTAGATTGGAAATGACTCTTACTCAGTCCAAGGACCCAGTGGTGAGGAAGGTTGCACCCACAGTTAATGCAGGGAGGAAGTGGAACCCAGACCAGGCAGTTAAGCAAGCTCAATCAGCATTGAAGCATAGGGATATAATGGGCCATGTGCAGCACGGGCGGGGGGGTCTAGGGGTGGGTGTAAGTAAACCCTTGTGGAGTAAGGCTTCTGCAGGAGAAAAGAGGATCATGGTAGTGGAGGAAATGCATAGACAGGAGGAGGCTGTAAGATGTACTAAGGCAGTGTCGCAGGCAAAACAAGGACAGTGGGTAAACTGGGAAGGGGTGGAAAAAAGACGGATTAAATGGAAAGATCTATGGGGCATGGAAGCTGGTAAGGTCAGCTTTATGTTAGGTGCTACATATGATATGCTCCCATCTCCCAAGAATTTAAGTCAATGGTTTGGTGAGGATGATAAATGCATACTGCTCGTGTGTGGGCAGTCTCCACCATATCCTATCAGGGTGCAAGGTAAAGTCTCACCCAGGGGCTGCATACGGGCGCCATAACCAGGTATTGAAATGTGGGCAGCCGCAATAGAGGATAAAAGGAGAGAAGTCAATTCATTAGCAGCTAGTAAAGGGGTAAGGCAAATTAACTTTGTAACGCCAGGGGATAAACCTTGTTCCGGGAAGGCCAGGTGTAAAACCGGCCAGTTGAAAAATGGGGCGGGCTGGGAAATGAAGGTTGATCTTGGCCAGCAGATGGCGGTACCTCCACATATAGTGAGTACTAAGCTACGACCTGAAGTAATCCTATGGTCGGATTCAGAGAAGATAGTTTACTTCATTGAACTCACTGTTCCTTGGGAAGACTGAGTGGAAGTGGCCAATGAGCTGAAGAGAGCTAAATACACTGAAATAGCAGAGGAGGCAGCTAAGCGAGGTTGGAGTGCACGATTAAGGTCTATTGATATCGATGCACATGGGTTTGGCCAGATCTGCTATTGGCTTGCTGTCTGAATTGGGCATTTGTGGTCGAAGTCTAAGGCAGGTGGTTAGTAACATGTCTTTAGCAGCAGAACGGGCAAGCGAATGGTTGTGGGTAAGGAGAAGTTACCCTTCCTGGGGCACAAGCTAAGGTAAGATAACTGGCTCATTTGTTTTGTGTTTGTGATGGACTGTGCCTAGGTTGATGGTATTTGGCTAAAGTTTTTTATGGTTTATGGTTCAGTCCGCATCAACGGGACGGACCAACCTAGCCAACTTAGACCATGCCTAGGTTGGTTAAGGGTATTTGGATGTTTGTTGTGGTAATATGGTGGCAGCATGGGGCGTAAGCTAACTGGCTAATTTGTTTTGTGTTTGTGATGGGGCCTAAGCTAACTGGCTAAGCTAACTGGCTAATTTGTTTTGTGTTTGTGATGGGCTGTGCCTAGGTTGATGGTTGGTTGGCCAGGGTTTTTATGGCTATGGTTCAGTCCACATCAACGGGACGGACCAACCTAGCCAACCTTGACCATGCCTGGGCTGGTTAAGAGTATTTTGGATACTGGATATTTCAATGTGGTAATATGGTGGCAGCATGGAGGGGAGTGTCTCCAGGACGCTGGTTTCACTGTTAAGCCTTCATGAGGTGTCATGGGCCTAACTTAACAAAACATCGATGAATGAGGGTGCCCACTTGATAACCCCATAACATGCCGCATACTATATACTGCTGTTGGATGGGCTATTTGTATTGTGTTTGTGACCATTTGTTGACGGATTTGTGGGTAGTGTGCTTTTTAAAGTTAAACTTGAGCAGGGGCTTCTGAATGTGTTTTTACCTTGGATTTTGGCACAAGGGATTTTAACATCTAATCCTGTGTATTAATGTAATGTTCACTACACCTCGTTTGTGCGGCTCCTCGTTTTTTCTAAGAGATTGGTAGCACAGTCATCTCACAACGACACTACCATCTAGGCCTACTACGTTGGACATTATACAAAAACAACATGCCCGTAATAATTTCAAAATAAAATACTGGATCATTTCTTTACACAGCTTTATTGAAGTGCATTTACAAGCTGTTTGGATCTGACATTAGCCACCTAGCTAGCTGACATCAACATTACCTTCACAAAACATAAACTGTTCATGGGACAATCTATATCTACAATCCAATTCTGATGGTTTAGTAGAAGTAGGCTACAGAATAATTTGGTTACACTGCTTTATTGAAGTGCATTTACAAGCTGTTGTGTCTTATCTAGTATTATCCATCTAGTTATCTGGTATTAGCCATCTAGCTAGCTGACTGACTTTACCTTCATATTTATATATAAATTGTTCATGGAACAATTTATATCCCCAATCCAGTTGGGATCGCTTAGTTTTCGTGTGATGTTCCACAATATCTGCCACCTGTAACAGATTAATATTTGGCAGATGCCGCAAATTCCTTGTGAACTTGTAGATAGCTCCGATAACGTTAGTTTCTCCATAAGACATTGTTAACCGGAAGTGAGTTTACGGCTTATCGATATTCAAAATGGCGGCGTGAAATAGGCTAATTGCTTTGCAAACGGGAAAGCCTTGTCGTCAGGAGACCTACAATGTTGGTTTACCTAGCGTTCATGGGCTTCGGAAAAACCTTTCTCCGAGTGAAAACATCATTCCGCGTCATTCACGTTACTTAATGTGTGAGTCAGAGGTCGGAAACTGGGGCTAGATTTTGCTAACAGAGTTGCCCAGCAAGGGGCTCGTCATCACTTTTGTCGTCACGTTGTAGTTCGTTTGAAGTCCATGTGGCCTTTCATGTCCAACAGTTTTAATGTGAACTTTGCCGTTTGGGACTGGGAATTTGCCGTTTTTGTCACTTGAAAGCTGCATATCTTTCTTTCACGAGCATCTTACACTAGGGGAGATCGGGGTTAGATGTCACACGGGTAAGTTGACACATGTGTTAGATCTCAGCCACTCAAGGGCACTAGTCAAAACTGTTAATACAGAAATGATCAGAATTAGTGTCAGAGGTCATCCACGTTGTTATTTAAAATGAAAGATGTATTACCTTGATGTGAGACAACTTTAACTGTTTTTCATGTCTAAAAGTACATTTTGAGACATTCAGTCTTTTTCTTCTAACTCATTACACAATGGGTTGACAATAAAATAATTAGTACCATTTAGAAGTATAAAGAAAGAGCTACAATTCAGTTACCTTTTATCATAGCTACGCTAAAACATGTGGCTGCTGGCCATCAAAAGAGCTAGCAATGTCAGTTGGGGTTGGTTGTCACATTTTTTGTGGGGTTAGTTGTCACATGTTGGCCTATGGACTCTTCAGTATTTCATTATATCATCATATTACCTTAGTTTCAAGTATAAGTATATAAGTATAGTATAAGTATATATACTCTTTTGATCCCATGAGGGAAATTTGGTCTCTGCATTTAACCCAATCCGTGAATTAGTGAAACACAGCACACAGTGAGGTGAAGCACACACTAATCCCGGCACAGTGAGCTGCCTGCAACCAGTTGTTTCAATAGGGATTTAATCTAAATAGTCTAAAAACAACTTAAAACATAAAATACTAATGAAAAGAACATAGTTGATGTTTCCTGTTCATGTTCTCAACGCATAAGATGTATATGAGTGTAGAGTGGGGGGTCTGACATCTGACTCATTAACCATCAGCACTGGTGCTCCCAAAGGCTGTGTTTTGAGTCCACTGCTGTACAACTACACACATGACTGCAAAGCTAACAGTAGTCATACCTACATCATCAAGTTTGCAGATGACACAGTGATCTTGGGCCTGATTAGCAACAACCATGAACAGCTCTACTTGGATCAGGTTGATGAGGTGGCACAGTGGTGTCAATCTAACAGCTTGACACTGAATATCAATAAAACCAAGGAAATGGTAGTGGATTACAGAAGGAAGCAGCAGAACTACAGTTACACCCCACTAATGATCAGCGGGCAACCTGTAGAGAATGTCACAAGTTTTAAATACCTTGATGTCCACATTACTGAAGACTTAACATGGACTGTTAACACTCAATATGTTCTGAAGAAGTCCAGACAACGACTCTACTTCCTTCATCAGCGAAGGAAATTCAAAGTTTCTACATCCATCATGAAGGCCTTCTACACTTCAGCGGTTGAGAGTGTTCTAACTGGTAGCATCATCACCTGGTATGGGAACTCCACAGTTAGAGATTGTAGTACTTTGCAGAGAGTAGTGCACTCAGCTGAATGTACTATAAGAACTCAACTCCCTGCTCTACAAAATATCTATTCCAGAAGAGTACTCCTAAGAGACCCAAAAGATTCTGAAGGACTCTTCTCATCCTAACAATGGATTATTCCTACCGCTGAAATCAAGAAGACGCCTATGTAGTCACAAAGCCAGAACTGAGAGACTCAGGAGAAGTTTTTATCCCCAGGCCATCCGAACTCTGAACTCACACTATACTGACTTTGCACTCATTCACTCCTCAGCACTCATGACCACCCCCCCCCACACACACACACACACACCTACATGACTTTTAGCACTTTTACATCCCTCTCCCTATGTTACAGACCTTTTATTTATTTTCTTATTTCATCACACGTCAAAACACACACACACACATATGACTTTCTCCAACTTTTGCACATCTCCATAGAACTTTTTATTTATTATTTATCCTCCATCTATCTACCCATGTCCTTGATTGCCTAGCCTTTCTGCCCCCCCACCCCCAACACACACACTTACATCATTACTGTCATCACCTTACATACATACAGCACACTGCTAGCTACAGTAAGCCTCCTCTACATACTTGCTGCACACTGCCCCCCCCTCCCTACATACACAGCACATTGTCTTCAGGATCTTTTCCAACACACATCCTCTACATACTTACAGCACACCTACCCACACACACACTACACACAGTCACTGCTCCACTCCCTCCCGCCCACACACACACATCTTCACTGTCATCACTCACATACATCATACATAGAGTACTCTGCTTGCAATAGTAAGTCCCTTCACCATACTTGCAGTACATTGCCTCTACCTACACAGCACATTATTTCATCAGGAAGCTTCTCCAACACACATCCCCAACATACTTACAGCACACTGCCCCCGCCCACTCCCCTACCTACACAGCACATTATTTCATCAGGAAGCTTCTCCAACACACATCCCCAACATACTTACAGCACGCTGCACCCCCCCACCCCCCCCAATACACAGCACATTGTCTAATGAGGAAGCTTCTCCAACACACATATTGCACACTGCCCTCTCCCCACATACACAGCACACTATGCCATCTCCCCTATCATCCCCCAACACACACACCAAGACCCCTGGCAGTTGGGTTAGCCCCTTGAGCCGTGGATCTGCCCAAGGTTTCTTCCTTGGTAAGGGAGTTTTTCCTTGCCCCTGTTGCTCTTGGGTGCTCCTTGTTGGTGCCCCCCCCCCCAATCCCAATCCTCCCCCACCTTTCTTATGCAGCCCTTGCCACTTAATCTACTAAACCCCTCTTCTACTGCACTTTTTACCCCCCATGTGACAATAAACTTCCTTGTATCCTTTTATGTAGTTTGCATTTCAATGAAATTAAACTTTTTACATCATTTTTAAGAATGTATCGATTTTTTTTTTTATACCATTGGAATAACATTGCAACAATGTAACAACTAACCACAACCTACCCCGTGATGGTGATGATTGTCACATTTGCCCAAGGTTGACAGCCCACATCCTTCTAACTGACTGGATTCAAGCAGATCAAGGTGTGTCCTGAAAGGGAATTTGTGCAGGACACGGTTTTTGTGGAAACTAATTTTAAGTAAAAAGTGTGACATAACCCCGCTCTCCCCTATATTTTAAGCAAATACAGTTGTTTGTTTAGGATTAGTGAGTGTATAACCTTTGTTGTGGCATCCGTGTTTGTCACACATTCCGATGGCAAAGCACGTGAACACTTGCTGTCGGGAAAAACAAAGTCGCCATGGGGGCGGTCCTTGCATTCCGAGGTGCTCTGAATGCACCAGCCTACACCAAGCAAATATGGGTGTGTCTGTGTGGTTGAAACACAATATGAGTAGCAAGGCGAGTCCGTGCCGTGACTGAACGCAACAGGTACACCTTCGCACCGTGAACAGCCAGGACAATATGTCACAAACTATTAAGAGGATTTCAATTTCCTACGATGCCTTGAATCCCAGCAACACGTTCACCAGCGGAGATTTACTACACGGACGAGTTACCGTTGAAGTAGCAAAGGACACGAAAATAGACAGTCTTCTCATTAAATTTAAAGGTAAAGCGTTCGTACGTTGGACCGAGCGTCACGGGAAAAGAACAGTCACCTACTGGGACAAGGAGAAGTACTTTACCTCGGAGCAATACTTCATAAGGGAACACAAAGGCAACGGCAAGTTGTATAAAGAATGTCATAGTGAACCAATGTGCTAGGCCTAAACTGTGTCGTGGCCGTAACCTGTGCTTAATGCTTAATGTTTTAGACGACGTTGCCCCAGGTCTGTTGAAAAATGAAGCTGGACAGCCCTGTAAGTTATTTGCTCCTCTGAAAGTAACTAAAATGCCCAAACACTCCAAAATGTCAATTTCATAGCCTACTTAACACTTGACCATTCCTCGCCAATATAGCCTAATGATCCAACTAATGTGATCAAACAAGTAAAGTGTGAAAAGGTGGACTGTGGACTTCTTTAACATAAATTACTATGTCTATCATGTTTCAGGTATTTTTTGATCCGCCCTACATAACATTTGGGAGTAATACTGACCTGCTGTATTCCTCCACAGACTTCTCCACCATTTTTAGATGACTTTTTACACACATTTTGACACCAAATTTAAAACCTGATTACTAATTTAAACAGTGACCTGGAGTATTAAACTATCCTGCTCTCTACCACTGTGCTGTAAAAATCGATTTCCCCTTTTTACTTTTTCTCCAGATTGTGACGTTGTTGCCCCTGGGACTCATGTGTACCCTTTCACATTTCAGATCCCCCAGCAGTGAGTCCTAATACTGTAGCAGACACCTAATTTTGTAGCAGACGCAGGTTACAAAGTGACCTGAGGCCATTTTATTTTACTCCCCCTTTTCCCCAGGACTCTCCCAGCATCCTTTAACGGTACATGGGGATATGTTGGCTACTTCTTGGAGACCAAACTGAGCAGGTCAATGCGAATCTCAAGCAAAGACAAAGTGGAGATACGCTATATTCCAAAGCCAGACATGACAGATCCAGCTCTTATGGTAAGCCCATGGTGATTTATTCTGATGGTAATTTTGATACCATAGATTTAATAGAGACCCAGTCAGACCAATAGTGTGAAAAATCAGGAACAGAGTTTATTTACAATGATGCGCATCAAGTGAGAGACAGCATGACTTCACCTAAAGATCCATCAGCTGCTCTAACTAGACAAGGAAATAGTTAGAGTTTAAGTATCCTTCCAGGCTGACGGGAGATGGCGTTGGTCATCCCATCTCACGTGGACTACACTGAATCAGACCCTGATTAGTGGCAGCCTGGCAATCCGGAGCAGATCTGACGCAGCCATGCAGAACAGTGAAACACTGCAAAGTCATAATATTCCTGCTTATCTCTAAACACAGTCACACAGAGATATACACAGGGACAGTACAGATATCATACAGTCATTACATAGAATCATACTTTTAGTATCAAAGTGACCTACTAATGAGAAATGCAGAACATTAAACCACATATTGGAATATTGGACATAATGCAGAACATTAAACCATATAATGGAATATTGGACATAATGTTCTATTCCACTTTCTCTCAATTCATTAATACAGCACTTCATGCAATACACCCTTATGCCTTTTCATTACCAATATATGTGCTGCTCACTGCATATCAGTTGTCTTATTGTAAGCACGTTGTACTGATTCTTTACCACTTGGGTATATAAAGTTGCTCTGAATTGATTTGCCAGGGTCTGCTTTCTGGTCAACCACTGTTGTGTGCCTTATGTTACAACACATTGTTCTGTTCATTCAGACACCCCAGTATGGTACAAAAGACAAGAAGATGAAACTGTTTACCTCTGGAAGTGTGTCATTCACTATCCACACAGAGAGAATGGGCTACTCTTTGGGTAAGATTTCAAAACATGGAGACATGGTCCAGACAAAGTGTGTGTGTGTGTGTGTGTGAATAACACCCTTGAGCAGAGGCTCTAAATGGACATGGTTGCAGGTGCTGGTTTTGATATGTAGTAGGTTGTCAATTATAGTGTATATCTGTTATTCTTCCATATTGATTAATTCCCCATGACAACCCTGTTGTTATTACAGGAGAAGGAATTAAGGTTGTGGCCGATGTTCAGAACAACTCCTCTCGGGCCCTCAGACCCAAGTACTGCCTTTACTCTAAGCATAGTTTCTTTGCACGGGGCAGAAGGAGGTTAAACACTCACGAGATATTGAAAGAGGAAGGAGAGCCCATTGCACCATCCACACATCAGACCATAACCAAAATCCTCACCATCCCACCAAGTCTCACCATGTCCATACTCATCTGTAGGATCCTGAAGGTTGAATACAAACTCAAGGTAAGAATCATGGAGGTATTAAATAGACTTGGAGAGAATGATGAAGTGCCCTCCCAATTGTGACACATTACAGATGGCCACACATGATGTTGTTCATATGGATTGGTTGATATTGCTAGCTTGGAAACTGCCAAATCATGGGAATATCCTTATATCCATATTTTTGTTTCCACCAATTATGTGGGATCTGATTGGCTTGTTTGTGAAAACAAATGGCCAAGTGGATGCCAACTGACTGAAATGTGAAATATCATTGTCATTGATCTGGTTTGAGGCACAAATAATATGTGCATTCTTAACCATGTGAGTTTCCATGCACATCAAAGAAACATTATACCAGCATGACAGACACTGTGTGAAGTTTTTTTTTGTCCATCCTTTATCATTCACTTAATATTTTTAGTTTCATGACTGCAAATAACTGGCATCGTTATGCAAGGACTAAATACTATCGTGAACATTTGTCACTACAGTCCGGATTTTGAGGCCTCTGTCAGGACCTAGGTAGAGTGCCATCCTTTTTGGGCATTTTGTGCATGCTTATAGGTAGCTGATACAAGTGTTCCACTACAAACAAGGTTTATACGTAGCGATGATAAAAAAATAAATAAAATGCTATCTCTGGTATTCTCTACATTGTCTCTGCATTTGGACGTATTGGTGAACAAGACCTGGTATGTTTGCAGACATGCAAAACATTTGGGGTGTCATTTTTGGTCCAATTGACCTCACTTTTAGCCACAAGTGACTCTTTTTCACAGTCTGGTCTGGGCTGGTAACCCTACATTAGCCATTTCCCTCCTTTAAACACAAATTTTGACTATCAACTGGTGTTGATGTATTTTTGCACAGAGTCGCTCGCATGAAGCAGAAAAAATAGATCAACTTTCTAATAGCTAGCTGGGTCGCGGTTGCAGCACAGTTTGAATCGCGCCTGAGATGCACAGTTGGCTGCTGTGCTGTGACATGTTAACATGGGCACCAAAATGAAAATCAACGGACCCATTCCGCAGACATGACACAGGCAATGTGTTCAAGCCACAAGTCATACGAGAGTATGAACATTATCTTATATTATGCAATTCAGTATCACACTGTTTAATGCAGTTAACAGTGTGTAAAAAGCTCACGTTGACATTTCATTTTTATACACACCACACACACACACACACACACACACACACACACAAACTGAACTGGAGAGAGAGCCGTATGCAGGCAGACACTAAAAGGTGCCAGGTCCTGTCAATGCATTGGATATTTGCAAGAGTGGTTGATAAACCAGTTTACCTGTTCATGGTTCAACAATAACCAAATGCCATTGTTTTAAATGGTGGTAAAGAAGCTCAAATTCTGACATTTTTAAATTGCCATGCATGTAATTCATGTATGCCGGTGTTTTCCAGGTCTACCTTGATGTTCCATATGCTTCTGACCCCGAGATCAAGTTTCCTGTTGTCATTCTTCCGCTTGCACCATCCAAGGGAGAGCTTGGTCCACCAGCTCCATCTTTTGGGTTTGGGGATTATTGGAACCCTGGCCAAGCAGGGTGGAACAGCGCGCCGTACTCGGCTCCTTCTGATGCGCCGTTCACGCCTCCGCCGTATACGGCTCCTCCTGCTGCCCCGTTCTCGGCTCCGCCGTATACGGCTCCTTCTGATGCGCCGTTCACGGCTCCTCCTGCTGCCCCGTTCTCGGCTCCGCCGTATACGGCTCCTCCTGCTGCGCCGTATACGGCTCCCTCTGCTCCCTCTGCTGCTCCTCCTCCAGCCTATGAGTCCTATGCACTGTATCCTCCATTACCTAATTATTCTGAAAAACCTTGAGTGACCAACTAGTGATGAATAATATTTATCAGTAGATGATCAAAGAGGAAAGAAGAAAAAGAAGACGATGCAAATAATGTATATATATAATGTACTGTGTATGTGTATATATATATATTTTTATACCTGGGTTCTTATGAGGATCTTATCGGGGGCACAGAGAAAAGTGGTGCCAATGTCATTTGAATTTGTCAGTAAAAATAAGCAATAGCAAAATAAGATGGCTTAGATTTATTCAGCATTGAGATTGTTGTTTTTACATTCAAAGTAAACTGTTTCACAAACCATACCAACTTCATTTAAATGTATTCAATATTCTGTACATGGTTAGTATGCTGACTTTCAGCCACAATAATTCCCCACAAAACAATGCTTTTACCCTTCGAGTGAGAAGTGTTTATTTTGTAATTACTTTGTAAAGGGTGCCACCTACTGGCTAACTTGAACTCCTGAAATCCGGCTCCATAAATTACCAAAGTTCCACATAACTGTGCTGTTTGGTGAGATGTTGCAGGTCACAGCATGCTCAGTGGGCCCCAGAGTAAAACCGATATCCACTCTGTATGGAGACCCAACAGGTCAAACTTCAGTTACAAGTGGTCTGAGAAACAAAAAGCCTGAAAGAAGAAGCATGACTCGACATTTTTGATATTAGCTGCAAACATACACTCGGGCCAAAGCAGACAAAAGCCTATGAACCTTACATAATTTTATAACACAGCAATGTGTATTGATATTCATGATGTAACATTTTTGGTAGCACATCCTTTATAAACAATTATAAGTACAAATTAACTAATGCCAACTGCCATTGCTTATTGTCAGCTTTTGCATGAAATTACCCATGAAATTACTATATCAAAAAAAGTACATTCCAAAGGTAAATATAAGGTCGGGCTATTTTATGTTGTGTTATATAACATGTTATTACAATTGCCTTATTTTTACTTTGTCACAATGGTGACTGGCAAACACTGCCCTGATTTAGAGTAAAGTCACAAAAGATTGCACATTTCAGTAGTCCATTATGTGTGATTACCACTGGCACTCATGCCCCTGGCTAAACTGCAGCCGTGGGTATATACTTTACCAAATCCACTCTCACTCAGGCTATTTTGCTAACCAGTGGTGGACGAAGTACACAAATCCTGTACTTGAGTGAAAGTAGAGATACACATGGTCAAATGTTACTCCAGTAAAAGTCCTCCTTTTACATTTCCACTTGAGTGGAAGTACAAAAGTACTTGCCTTCAAATGTACTTAAGTATCGAAAGTAAAAGTCCTGAAATGTATTATGACTAATACAGTTGCATTTACTATTGTTGAAATGATTCGGCACAGACATAGGCATTCATTGAGCCTTTCTCCTCCATTCAATGACAAAATCAGCTTATAATTGTTGTATGTAGAAAGAACTAAAAACAAACTAATGTGATAGTGTTTCCCATACATTGACTAATTTGTGGCGGCCCACCACAATATCAAAATTGACCACCACACTGATTTTCCAGGATGTACTAAATTCTGCTTATATCTGGTTAGCATCATAACCATGCTGCGCTAATTTGTTAAAAACTGTTGCATTCAAGTTAATTCTGCAAACCTACCATCACAAATAGAATTCAATAATGTGGGAAACACTGTCTTATCTTAGATACTTCAAAGTAACCACATTTTTCTTTGTTGAATGCTTTACACTTTCGGACCAAATCAAGATGTTCCCTTTTGTGTTTGATAGTGTCAGATTGTCTATCATTTGTTCGATGGCGTCAAGAGGCTAGTTATGGTAACATCAATATTGTGAAAAGGGGTCAACAAGGTACAGTAAATAGTGGATATGACAATAACATAGGGTAGGCAACACCATTAAGTAAAGCCTAGCTCACTTAATTGAAAATATACATGTAAGTACACATGTATTTGGACAGTCTTTTTTCCAAAAGGAACTTCAGCTGTCACAAAATGTAGTGGAGTAAAAAGTAAGATATTTGGCCTCGAAATGTACTGGAGTAAAAGTAAAAAGTTTAACAAAATTGAAATACTCAAGTAAAGTACAGATACATGAAAAAGCGACTTCAGTACAGTAATTGAGTAAATGTACTCAAGTAATGTCCACCACTGTTGCTAACATGTTGTATAATGATACAATGTTTCGCAGTAGTATTGACAAAGTTAGTTATAGAAACACAGTCCGAAATTATTACCAAATTGCTCTGTTTTATAAGAGTTAAGATATTTAAAGTATTTAAAGCAAGATAATGTAAGAGATGATTGTCTGAAATGTCAAACTAATTATGATAATTCCAGCATGTGTATTGAAATAAAACTGACAGTTTTCCCCAGTAATGTGTGAACTTTGTATTAGTCATGTAATTCCAGTGCTGACAGAATGTAGGTTTGGACTAACCGGCTACAACCGCAGTGAATGATAAATTGATAACATGGTAGATGTAGAGCTACTCCTCTGAAATACGGAATGGACAGAGCTTTGATCTTGTTTGGACCATGCTCCTGATCAAAGCTGACCTGCTCCACAATCAGATGCTCTTTAGATGCTCTTCAGGTCCACATTAAGTAAATATAATTTCATTACACTTTAGAAAGATTTGGTCTCACAGACACTAGTAACACCCATTACAAAGTAATAAAAATACTTTTCTTAAAAGGGAAACAAGTCAATGGGTCACAGTGATTCAATTATTAGAAAGGTCCTGCACATTTGCTGTGGAAACGACTAATCCCATAAATCTCAGATTTCATCAAGATTTGTTAATGGCTTTAACAGCACTCTGCAGTGCTGTGTAGCATCCCATAAAAATCATAAATGACATAGATCATGGTGAAAGGTTTACAATACATAAAATAATCCTAATGGTTTTGGCACATAAATGCCTTCACATAAACTGAACCAGAAGAAGAGAAATGAGAACCGTATGCATAGTAACAGTCTTGTCAATCAAAGACCCCCTTTATGGACTTCTACATAACTTCTCAAGAGACAGACACTCTGCTATTGAAATAAAATGGAATAAAATACATTTGTTGCTGTATTATTCATTAATTTGTGGGTATTTATAACTGTTCTGAAGTGATCTGATATATCCTACTCCTCTATCAATCAGATTGTAATCAGATTGTATTTGTGTGTTACTTCTAGAATGTCGGTAACGTAACGATGCAATTATCTGTCATTTACAGTACGTTTTGGCCAAGAGTCTGTTTACCCATAACAACTGCAAAAAATGCCTGTAGAGGTCACTTGAACATCCCAACCCTCACATGTTCCCACAAGTTTCCAAAAACAATGACAGTCAGGGGACAATGTTAGTTTACTGTGATCAGTGGGCCAGTAAACACCATTTGGAGAACGTGCATCCGTGCCTTTCCTTCAGAAAGAAAGCAAGCCATATGGCTCTGCTCGTCAGCACTGGTGTACGCACATTCTCCATTGCAGCCCATGCAAATCTAGAGTCACAATAGAACACCCAGTGTCCCTTTCCACTCCCGTGCCGGGGAGGCTGTTTTTGGAAAGGAGGGCTGGAGGAGTGGTTTAGAGAGAGAGAAAGAGAGAGAGAGAGATCTCCTACCCCAACCGCCAGCGAGTACCCATGACAACAGTTTGAGCCTGCTGGCAACTCCCTGTCTTCGCTGGTTGGGGTTGCCATGGAGACTCCCCGTGGGACTCCCCCAGATCAACGGGAGGGGCGTCCAGTTGACTAACCCTCTCCCAGTTGGGGAGCTGCGGGGAAAATGTACTGCAGTAGATCTGAGAGACCAAAAAACCCCCTCGCTTAGGACCAGAGGCCCTGGACTCTGAATAACCACGAAAGAGAGAGAGAGAGAGAAGGGGGATAAAAAAAACAAGCCAACAGAAAACACATGCACCACTCCATGGCCATCAAAATGAATCCTGTTTGCTTGGTTATTCATACAGGCGCGTTCATGAAAGTGTGGCATGCATGCCGCTCTGGCTTTGGGATGAATGCCCTACCACGGAGCCTGAAGGCAATGCTGCTCCCTGTGCCAAACATTTTCATTTCTGGGAGCCTGCGTTTTTGCAAGAAAGCCTCGAAAAGAGCACTGGTTTGTGGTGTGTTTTCATTGAGGCAGGAAAAGACATTGCTTAAGTGACACAATATGTGACAAAAAAAGGCTCAAGTAAGTCCTGCTCCAATGCTCCCCCGAAAAACAGCTTTTGTAGGCCTTAGCATTTCTACAGATCATTGAAGGTATCAAATTTCTGTGTGAAGACCAACATGTGGCTGCAAGGGAAGAAATAACAAAGGACAACTGTTCACAACCCCATCAAAAAGCAGTGTTATGCGCCTATGTTGACTCAACATATCTGCTATTACCTGCCAATGGTGGCTATATTAACAGTCCTAATATCCACACCCCCTGACTCCACTCTTTTAATTCCTCTTGTATGAACACTACAACAGTGGATACTACAAGGCTAGTTATCAAGGTGACTGAGGAATCCAATACAACTACTATTAATGAAACCGCATATAACACATGGTAGTGTGTTATTATTATGACACTGCAATCAGGGATATGGAGAGTAAGTGTCCCTTGAAAAAGGCCAGGTGGAAATGTCCTTTCAGTGGCTATGCCGTAAACTGAATGGAGCGCTTCCTGTCAAGGCATATATTTGCCATTGTAGACAAGTGAAGGCCGACATTTGCTAGAATGTTGTTGCGCGTGATGAAAGGGTAAGCAGTCTATGATGAGCTCTTGCGATAAATACGCACCTTGTGTGTACTGTGAATGGATGAGCCATTACCGGCCAGATACTCTTGAAATGAGTAATGTGGCCCCACTTAACAGAGACACTCTTCACAAGCACACATAATGTAAGGAGTTCTCTAAGGGCTCTCCATAACGTAATCCCCCATTTGACAGTATTTCATTGACATGCTGCATACTCGGTTTTTACACTGCTAATCAGCACGCGAATGGTCTTGCTGTGGAGCTTGAGGTGCCTTTAAAATGGCACCAATCTGTCTGTCCGTGAGCCGAAACCCAGAGGGAAGTCTATTGGCCCTGTAATTGCAGCAAGCTGTGTCCCCCCTTCAAGATGCAACAATTACAAGTCTTTGATTTTCATTGAGAACCTTGTGTGTTTTTGTGTTGAGACTAGGATCACTAATTTCAACAAAACGTGAGGGAAAGCCATTTTTTATGGAGAATTTATTTTGGAAAAGCATAAGAAGGTCTCACAGAAAGAAAAAAAAAACATTTTTCCCACTTTAATGGCTTCAAAGTTATCTAGGTTTAGTGTTTTAATAAAACATTTTTTTATTTTCTTGTAATATAAAAAAGTGACACAAGGCCTTGTTTGTTGTCTTACGAAAGGCAATTTGACGAATTCCACATTAATGCAACTAAGGATAACAGATTTCATTGCTAATTGAAACGTGCGTTACTATCCTAACAATTATGACTAGTTAACAATTACTACTGAAATCTAAGTATGACATGTACAGTACCTGTAATGATAACCTTTGGATAACAAACTTCAGAAGTTTTTTTTGTTTTCTCTGATGTCACATTAGAACAAAACAAAAACAACTGTAAATAAGATTAAAAAAACAAAGAAATATGAATAAAAAGGCTTATTTATGGAATTCCGAGAAGCAGCCTCCACGGCAAAGGTGCACATTGCAGATCTTGCAGCCGAACACACTTTCATGCCGTAGGCCCTTGTTGGTACAGTTCCGGCAGCGACGCGAGCGCTCGGACATGCGCTCCAGCCGGTGGCCGTACTCCAGGGGCGAGTCTGCGTGGCGTTTGCGGGCGGCGCGCTCCATACCCCGCGCGCCCTGGTAGTCCCCGATGAGCTGCTGGGCCAGGCGCACGCGGAAGTGCCGCTGGGTGAACTGCTTGCCATTAAAGCCAGCCGGAGGCGCCCCGCTGCGCGTCTCCCGCAGGATCACGTAGGCGTTGACGATGCACAGGTTGACGTAGAACCACAGGAAGTAGCGCCACCACTTCTTGCACGGCCGGCCCACCTGGTAGCACTCCCGCAGCTGGTCACATAGGTCCACGCCACGCATGTTCTCCTGGTAGAGCAGCAGTGGCAGCGGCCGCGGCACCCCCAGGCCCATGCCGCAGGGGCCAATGCCGCCACCGCCGCCACTGCTGTCCCCGTCACTGTCTCCGTCCCTTTGCCTGCTGGGGCTGATGCCCACGATGCCCGGTGCCGAGTTGGTCGACAGGCAGCTCATCACCTTGGCATCTCGTGTCACCGTGGCCACCAGGTTGCCGTGCTGGCACTGGTAGAACTCGCCGGGCGCCAGCTTGCCCACGTTGCGTGGCTTGAGGGTGTCCGGATAGCCGCGGCGGGCCGGATGGGTGGGCCCGCAAGCGTACAGGCCGTCTCGCAGGAGCCGCTGCAGCAGCGGCACGGAGGTGAAGAAGCTGTCCATGAAGATGTGGTGGTGCTTGGCCTCCAAGCCGCGCACCAGGGAGGTCACCGCCTTGCGGGCTACGCCAAGCGCCGCCTCCTCGCCCGGCTTGCCCACATAGACACGTGTACGGTGGCAGTAGCCCGAGCGCGAGTCGCAGAGCATCCACACTTTCAGCCCCTTCCTCAAGGGCTTTGAGGGCATGTATTGCGTGGGCGAGAAGCGGCCTTTCGAGGTGATTGCACACTCGTCGATGGTGAGGCAGCGGTTGGGCGCGTATGAGTCCCACATGGTGTTCTCCACCACGTCCAGCAGGGGGCGGATTTTGTAAAGGCCGTCATAGCCCAGTTCGCCGCGCGTCGGTTCCGATTCACGGTCGCACAGGTGGATGTTTTGGTTCAGCTTCTCGAAGCGGCGGGCCGTCATGGTTTTTTTGAAGCCAGCATTACCTATGAATATGTCACTGGCCCAATACATGCCGTAGTCAGGGAGTTGGTTTATGCCCATGAGAATGTTCAGACCTATATAAGCCCTCATCTCCCTCAGGTCAGTGGGATGCCAGTGGGCATCTGATCTCCCACTCCTCCTTTGCCTATAGAGGGCGTAGTTGTTTGTTTGTTCTACCATGTGTTCAAACAATGAATCTGGGAAGAGCAACCGGAAGTAGTCTAGTGTGTCAGCATCATCCCCCAGCGAGTGCTGAGGGCCACTGACAGCAGTGAATGGCTCAATTGATATTACCTGATCGGGCTCTCCCCAGAAGTCCGGAGAAGTGCAGTCTTCGTCTAAAAGATCATCTGAACTGAATAACCCCGAGTGTTCTTCCTCCTCTAAATCAGAAAAATCAATGTCCGAGTCGGTAGACGTTGTTTCAGAGCAGTTATTGGAGGTAGAATAATAGGACTCCTCAGCGTACTCCTCAGCGTACTCTTCGTGCTTGATCCCATTTCCAGTGACTAAAATAATATTGCAACCGCCTCCCGCGATGTAGCTGGCTGAGTCCGCAGTCTCGTCTGCTGCCGCTGTGCTTTTGAATTCAGTCTCCCCCTCGTTCTCCTGTAGTTCTTCTTCCTCCGAGTCCGAGTCCGGCTTTCTAAAAGGAATCTCGAACCACTTCACATCTACTGAAAGATTTAACGGACACTCTTCACCGTCGGAGACGGTATTAGTTTCTGTGTCCGCGCTAGTTTCCAAAATAGTAAAAAGCTCTCTCCTTTTTCTTGCCGCCATGTCGGGGTATTGAACTGCCCCTGCATGAGTCTTTTATTTATGTTAGCGGGGTAAATATTTCTCAAAACTAGCCGCAAATTAAAAAATTATTTGAAATGTACTTATGTGCGTCCACGGGTAACTCGTTGGTCTTTAAACCATGCTGTTTTGGGAGCCTTGAATCTCATTGTTTCCGCTCTTGGTTTTTGTACGCTTTGTAGCGCAGTGTGGCCGCAGACGTCAGAAGCTGCTTGCATGTCCTGCTTTGTAAGGGCGTTTTGCGACTGCAGCTGGTGGGGTTGCTAGTTCGCTAGGCTGGCAGATGGCCGCTTGCTGTTGAAATGCCCGCTGGCACTAGCCACTCTTTGTAGCCGGCCACCAATCTCGAAAAAAGCCCAGGGAAACGACAGGTATAAGGTTAATGTTCCTTAGTATGATTTAAACACTCTTGATATAACACACAATAGTTTTAATGAAAGATATATGCCTTAATCACATGTAGTAGTAACAACATCGTTGTTATGGAAGCAGCAGTTGCCAGCCCCTTGCGTATCGTGACATTGTGCCTGACGCAGATGTTTGACAGGTAAATACCCTATAGCCTACCGGCAACAGTTTATGTAGATCCCATGTTTAGGCTTTGCAGCAGAGCAAACAATCACAAAACGTGGCTAACAGAAACTTCAATCTACTAGAGAGCTACCACTAATTCATAATACATTTAGTAAGCTATCACAATCAGAGGAGCAGAGGGCAGAATGATAGGCTACTCAGAAGAAATTGTAAACTTTGTGTCAAACAAGCACACCAGTCATTTCCCCTCCCCTCTCTGTTTAAAAAGCCTTGGGAGTCATCTATATCTCTCCTCCCCTCTCTCCCTCGTGTTCAGTCTGTGGTTGGCGCTGTGCTTGGTTGAGCATGCAGCTCTGAAAAGATTTAACTCCAAGATTGCAAAGAGGCAAGGAGAACCATGATTCCCCTATACATTGTGACTCCATGCATTAGGCTTTTTGGCCATTCTACCATCCTCCTTCCAAGAAGTCAACCTTGAAAGCTCCATTTTGGTTGAGGCAGCCTTCTACACACCATAGCTTTTTTTTTTTTACTAAATTATCAATGGCGGAAAATAGTCTAATCTCACACGTTGCTTAGAATATGAATGGGTTTGCATATGAGTGGTGGAAATGTGGGCTAACCTGACTGAGTAGTTGCTGGTGTTCAGTGGGGAGCACTGCAGTGCAGTGAGTGAAGAATGTGAACTATTGCAGGAAGCCAAGCCTGACGAAAATGTCCATGACTGACACAGGCGTTCATGTTCTCGTCAACACAGCTTTGCAAAAGGCAGAATTCACATTGGCCATGCATTAGTTCCTAGGAGAATACTTGTGTCCATGTTGTCCTAGTTTTAGTGACTATTCTGTCTTCAAATCTCTATACATTCTTTTTTTTCGGGCTCAGGGTTTTTGCTGTATTCAAGGCAACGCCGCTGACTGCGCTAAAAGGGGAGTTTTAATTTTAGTACGAGACGCTCTGTGTGAGACGCCTTTGGTTCTTTCTAGAAGTGTTGGTCTGTGCCTGCCTGGTAGCCACAACCACTGTAGGGCACACCTCTTTGGAATGTTCATTTCATTTTTCAACGACACCAAGCCAGCAGTGAAATTGGCAATGGTTAGACATGAGGACAGAGAGCGAGAGAGAGAGAGAGAGCATTGGTGTGCTTAAAAAGATAACTAACCAAAAATAGAAAAGGGAGGGAAAAAACCCTCACTCCAGCATTTCCAGGCCCCTGGAGCTCAGGGCTGCAGCAGACCCCATGGAGACTCCAATGGTGGGGTGGAGAGAGGCGCTGACCAATAGGGACCGAGACTGTGTGTGTGTGTGTGTTTGTGTGTGTGTGTGTGTGTGTGTGTGCGTGTGTGTGCGTGTGGTGAGAGGGACTGAGTGTGTATGTGCCGTTGGAGGGGAAGGGGGGCAGTTTGGTTGAGCAGAAGGGGGAGGGGGCACGAGGAGAGAGAGAGAGAGCTGGAGCATGCAGGCGGGTGGGTGAGGGAGAGGGAGAGAGAGAGAAAGAGAGAGTGAGCTGGAGCACGCGTGCGGGTGGGAGAGGGAGAGAGAGAGAAAGAGGGAGAGAGAGAGAGAGAGGGGAGAGAGAGAGAGAGAGTGAGCTGGAGCACGCGTGCGGGGGGTGGGAGGGAGAGAGAGTAGGAGGGAGAAGGAGGGACGTGATAGGCTCCTCCCTCTCTCCTTTACGTAATGACAGAGATTGTAGTGTCTTGTTTTCTGATATTGGCAAGTGAAACTGTTGACAGTATGTCATGACATATGACAGATTTGCCAAACTGTAACTGTAACACACACACACACACACACACACACACACAGAGAGAGAGAGAGACACACACTAATGGCACAGTTCTGTAGCCATGACACATTTTGTACTCTTAAGCTCCTAAGTTGAATATTATGTTAAATGACACAGGATTTCACAGATAGTTTGTTTTCTGAGGTTGAAGAGTTCATTCAAGGACATCTAAGACCACAGTGATACATAAGTGAGAAATTATTCACATTAAAACATCCTATTTTATCAGGGCATATTGTGTTTGTCAGATTAATGTTATAGGCTGCATTCATTTGCATGAATAAGCACTCACTATATTCAACCATTAAATCCTTTTTTTTTATGAAAAGCAATATAAATGTTTCATGTCTCCAAACTGCATTTGTTTTTCAAAGAGTAGAATTCCATCAGATGAATAAAAAAATCACATTACAACAAAATGTATGTCTTGTTCAAATGTGTTGTAACCTTGAGGGGTTCAAAAAATGACACACGTTTACACAGATGGGCAGAGTAGAAAGGTGCTGATTCCAGTGTAGGATTGGCCTTGATCTGGCCGGGACCCTCTGTATCACGGTAAGACCATCATCAGCACCTTTTTGTGCCTGCCCTTCTGTGCATTGTGTCCAGCCTCTCAAAACAATTGGACTAGACTGGACCTGACGCTAGTAGGCCAATATTGTGGGGAATTCTTACTCAGTCTGTGCCAATCCAGGCGTATCGTCAGAACACCTTCTTTGGACCTAATGCACAGGTTTCTCATATTCTTGATGTCTGCATAGCTTTCACCACATGACTACTACCGTCCCTGAACTAGTCCTATTATGAGTCAATGAATGATCTAATACCTTCCCCCTGACACCCCCACCCCACTTCCTTTCTGTGTCTAGGCTTGATGGCAGTGGCCATTTTGGTCTTCTCTGGGCACAGTGACCTCTAGAGGGCAGCTCAGAGCTCGCCTCGATGTCTGTCTGAGGAAGCAGGACATGGGAGCGGTCAGGCAGCTTGGGTAACCCCCCACCCCAGTTCTGGCTCCAGTGTCATGGCGCATATGGTTCCCTGGTTGTTGAGATGTCGTTTCATTTGTATAATGAGCGGTGCAATTTTTTTCCCCTTATATAATCCTGTGCAGTGCACCTAATGTGTGGATAGAATTGCCAGTTGCTTGTTGGTTTTTTATGACACCTTAACTGAGCTCGATCCCAACAAACATACTGAATAAAAGAAGGAGGACTGAAAATACAGTGTAGTATCTAAAAGATGATGTACTGTGCATGTATTGTAGGTATGTGTATTGTGTGTCTCTTTTGGTATCCCTCTTGGCTTGCCATGTTGGGGTGAGAAAAATCCTTTTAATTTTCGGTGTAAGATGATAGCGGGGACAGATTGCTTGATGGACTGGCCAAAGGGGGCAAATGTGTTGCTGTACACTGTGTCTGTGGGGAACGAGGGAAAAAAAAAGAGGAACAGAACCCAGTTGTCAGTTTGCCATGCTTACCAGATGGCTTGTGTTGAGAGGGATTTATGACAGGAGAACCGATGGTGGCATACCCAGGGACTGTGAGCCATGGACTAGCAATTACTCTTCCAAACCAAAACGGGATCTTGGACCCTCTGACTAAGGGGCTGGATTACCTAAGTGGGCCGTCGCTGGCCCTTCAATGGGGGCAGCTTCACTTATTTGTCAATAGGATAAGGCATCCATTGGACTCACTCATGTAATTTCCCTGGATGACTGCCAATAGAGGATGAGCAAGATTCAATATAAGATAAGTTGAGTTGTAGGTCTTTACATTGCTGGAATCTTTACTTTGCTTGTTTTTCTCTTACATAGACTACATCTTTTATATAAATATTTTTACTTATTTTTTTTTAAAATAACCCAAAATAACCTAAATTGCAACAGAAGGTGAAAAACAACAGTTTTTACGTTATATCAAAACCCCCCATGCTCCATAATGCATAATGTCGAGATATTCACTGCAATTTGCATGCAAACCAACTAGCGCCTGACTGGCTCTCTAATATCACGTTGTACTTTGTATGGCCACTGTATGAAATATAATGCAAGCCAATGAATGAGTACCTTTTGGCTGCATACAGGACACCTCAAAGCCTAAATAATTCCATATAGCTCCCTTAATGAAGGTGCGGTCAGTCTACAACATGACATCTGAATGACAATAGTTGACCATTGTACCTTTGTCCTTTGCATGTTGATTTATTGTTTTGAGGTGCTTTGTAAGGATCTGTTGATAATAGTATACATGCAAACAAATTCAGAAACACGTGTGCTAATAACAGGGCTGGTTTATCATGTCCTCTGAATAACACTGCCACCAGTTTGTTTTCTTCTTTTTTTTTCAGAACAAAAACTATTACCGCACATGTGATTTACCGAATTGGCTACCCTCGATGGATATGTGAAAACAAGGGAAGGCCACAGCACTCATAACAAAGTCCCGTCTGTCATTTGTGAGTGACATCTAATGTATCATACAATCAAGAGCAAGGCTGTGCTCCTATTTCACAATATCAGAAGTTACCAGCACAAATGATTGGCAAAGGTAAAGCTCTAAAAAAAGACTGTGTGAAGAAGGTCTGCATGTCCACTAGATGGTGCCATAAATTAACTCTTGACAGATGTGTGTGTGTTCTGTGGCCCGACAACACATCTATTGTAGATATGATGATGATGTCATACACATGTATTTAATTAGAAGGGACTTATTACATTTCTTCAAATTGAGATGAGACAGATGTAGTCTGTATCTTATTGTTTTGAGTGTATGTAAGATATATATACCATATGAAACAATAGTATTATATATATAGTATTATAGTATATAACAATATAACAATAGTATTATATATATATATAGTTCCCCCCATTATTTATAAGGAGTGTTGGACATTTTCCTTTAGGGAATCACCCTATCCCCCAATCCCCTATGGTGTCCCTGGTTTCTCTTATGTGTAACCTTCCCATTTCAGTGCTCTTCTCAGCATCTAAATATCAATCTACCATTGTGCCACTTTCATTGGTATGCATTAGGCTATGAATATATTTTGTTATCAGCAGCTTACTATGTGGTCAGACATACACTTTAACAACTCTACAGCCCGGCCTGAGGTAGAGTGTGGAGGAGCCTATGGTTTCCTTTGAGACTGTTTTGTTATAGTGAATCATATAGCCGATTATGACAACCAAGTTACATTGCTGTTTGAGAGAATTTTCTCATTTGGCCTGTAAGTGGTCTTAGCTGGATATGGCTTTTGGCCCGGATGCCAGGCTTACTTGTACAGTGCAGTAAAAACTTCATCCAGTATAACCAAACATTAAAAAAACATCACACTCAATCAATCTGACGCTTTGTTTGAAGTGAAAACACGCTAATAAACCAATCATCACCAGAGGCAGTTTATTTCCAGTTATTCACAATCGAGTGAATTTTGTTGGATTGGCTTGACTATGGTTGAGGCCGCACAAAAACCTAATGCCTGGCCAAGGCAAAATGACCCCAAGCTCTATTATTTCAGTCCATGCTTTCAGTTGATCCATAGTTGGCAAAGTAATTGTTGGATGTAACAGAGTATTCTTTAATTGGAAAAGTAAACAGAGGTTAATGAAAACAAAATGACTGAGATTATAAAGACTATTAAAAAACCATTAAGATTGTTAATGTAACTTTCCAACGGAGATGAGCTAATTGCCTTTTTGGATCAACTATCCTCCGTTTGGCTTTGGTGGAATAACTCAGTGGGATGTTTCATGTATCATATTGTAACCTGTTTTTTCGGTGTTGCTGGAACAGTCTTAGACAGATAACAATAAACAGCCCTCTTCATCAATGGGTCATGTGATATCATTTTAGTGTTTCAAAAGTTTTTCTAACCTGGGACATCTGACTAAGTCTAGTGTTGCCCTGAGTCTATTTTTTTTTGTTGGACACTAGAGGGCGTCATGGCCCACCAGAGGGATTCAGAGAAGACACCCGCGCATCTGCCAACATTAAACTCCAAATCTGCTGTCAGATTTATGCTCCGAGAATACAATTTGCATTCTCAGTGACTGTGCAGTGTGCACTCGCTTCCTTATTTGGGTTTTGGGTTGGCAGGTTGGCTTGAAAAAGGGTTGAAAGTAAGTTGTGTAGGCTATGTATAGGGTGTATTTCATACACAATTTGGCATCCTGGGAAATGTCAGACTAACAGAAAAAATGAATGGATTCGTAATTTATTTTCAAATGAAGTTTGATGGTCATGCAAATTCTGGGAGTTTTCCAGGGGAAATAACAAAACGGGAGGACAACGGGAGATGATCTTGAAATAGGAGAAAACCCCGGGAAAAACAGGGGGTGTTTGCAGGTATGGTCACCCATGTGACAATTTTGCACACTTATTTGTGCACAAAAAAACAGATTCAAATTTTTGTTTTGAAACCAGTTAGAATAAGTAGGATGTCCAGATGGCCTGCTGTCCACCAATCAATCAATCAATCAATCAATCAATCAGTCAATAAACAAACAATGAAATCACAAGGTGATATGTTACAATAAAGGCATTTAATAGGAGACACATTGAAAATGAGAATACAGAATTGCAATGTATAGGTGTGAATTATATTTGCTTAAATTAAGATGATAAGAGTGAGGTGATATCAGACGTCCATGCTTACAGTATGCATGTTTGTCTTCTCATCTATTGTTGTCTCCTTCATTGTCCACTCTCTCCTTTATTTTTTCATCAACATTATTTGTTAGCCATTTGTTGTGTGTCTGATGGTTGCCTGCAACCATGTTAATGGCACTCATAAACACAAGAGCTCATCGATGATTCACTTTGCTCTTCTGACAAACAGCCCAGCACCTATCAAAAGCACACATGCACATCTTCAGCTGTGTGGCCTAGCTTCCTGAAGAAGTGTCCAAATGACATTGTGCCTCATCGCTTGTGATTGCACAGGAGAGGGCTGCAGCTGACTGGCTTTCCAGCCATAGCAGTGACAGGTTGTTTTTGTCTGAGAGACACCCAATTGGTTACAGATAGGAAGTGACAGTGTGAGTTCTCACGGTGGCCTGGGTTTGCTCATTTGCTCTCTCATTCTTATCTTGTATGAATACGCCAATGGATTACCACATCATGGCAGTACCCACAGATGGGGTAACGTGAGACAGCTTTTCTCGGGCATGTCTGCAGATGTCTGCTACACTCACGGAAAGTTCCAAGGAATGATGCAGGCGATTGAGTCAAATAGTTTATCTGTGCCATGTGTTATCTGCCATACAGGCCTGTGATCTTGCAGTCGTGAACAATCTGGTCTTGATGTTTGAACATGATCAGTTTTAATGCTATGTACGTCAGCAATAGCCACTCAGTTCATTTATTGTTCGGCTGTACAACATTTGTCTAACAAACAAAAGGAATAATATAGTTTTAATGGCCTCGCTGGAGCTCAAGTAAACCGATTCAGTTATCCACTTATGGGGCTCTGCTCATACCATAAGCATTATGTCAATGATTAATTACCCGAATAGAACTTGGGAACTCCAGGCTCTGTGTTGTGTCACTGAAGGAAAGTCACGTCACACTCTGTCACACCCATCTGAATGTTTTTATTGTCCTCATCTTTTACACATTTGTTTATTTATTAGTCTCTTTATGTACTGTATTGATTCTAATGGCGCTGGTTTTATGTTTTATGTCTGTTGGTGAGGCTGCCTTAATACGACATGCTTTAAAAAAAACAAAATGGGATGGGGCAAAGATGTTTTCTTTCCAAAACATGTACCACAAGCTTAGCAGTAATAAATACAAAACTTTGAAGTGAAGCCTTTTCAATTTTTCACATTTTTATGTCAACTTTGCTTCCACTACTCAGCATTAGGCTATCATCATGTCTGTCCCCTCTGTGTTAGCTGCAAAGACTATGTAGACTCTTCCCTCCACCCTCCAGATTTCAAATTACCGGTAAGTCTTATTTTTTAGGAATTGTGACAGTGCTTAAAGGAAGTTTGCCGTGTACACCTATAGTTTGTGTATTAATAAATGGATGCAGAGGCTGGTAACACTTTATATTAACTTCAAACAAATCATAATTTATTAAGCATTTGTAAACTATTAGTAAATAGCTTGTTCATCATTTGTATGAACAAATAAAGGTATTGCTCATACATTATTTTGCATCAATAAAGCATTTGTACTCACAGTTATAAATGTTTTGTTCATAGCAAATAAGCCTATCTCAAAAAATATGTTTGTAAATTATTTATAATACTTGCACTAATGATTAGTTAGGGTGTGTACCTTTTTAACCACTTCCTAATACTATAATTCATGATTAAATCCCAGAGGCTTAACATTGATTCAACAGTAATGCCTTTTCTTCAAATAGAATGATGAATTTGTGTCCATCAACCTTTCAGAAATAGTGCTGTTTCAGACAGTATTATAAAAGTTTAGTGATTAAGTAATTAAATAAGTGATACATAAGCTTAATATTTGAGCGGAACACATGAGTTGCCATTTTTTACTGGACATTGTTAATCTTTCATCATTACGTGTTTGCTATACAGTTTTTTGTTCTTGGCTCATTTCTATATAAACATTCAGACAGGGAGTTGGCTGCCACTGGTTCTAATGGTGACGCATGAGACTAGGCCTTGTCTCTTATATAAACCTCATACTCCAGTAGAATCTATGTGATTTTGGGTGGTCTGGACATTCATTCAATTCTGCCCTGTGGTCAGTTGCCCAATTAAAATTAAATCTCTATGTTTCACTTTATGTGCGTCTGTTTTGTGCTGAACTTTCTTCGTTGTGGCATTCTTAGCCACAAATTCATAGATAGAAGGAACTCCAACACAAAGACTCCAAACTTAATGTCACAATCCATCAGAACATTCTTTGTATGATATTAAATAATGACAGTTTAAACATATTTGTGATTGTGATATATCACATAAATATATAACAATACATAGGTGCTCTCCTATTATGTGATGTCCCTTCTCTAAATGATTACATTCAGCTATGTACACCAGCCTTACAGCTATGATTGGGAGTTTAGGTGAGAAGCCTCGTTCTTTTTGTACTGTAGACTACAGACTGTAAAAAAATAGATAGAAAATAGCCGTATAGCGGAATAATCTAGTCAGAATTCTGCAGAACAAGTTTCCTTACACTGTTTCTACCTCATACTATCTTCAGCATCCTTATCTCAATGCTACAGTGACAGGCACATAGCACAAGCAAAGTGTCCAGTACATAGGCCACTAACAGACTCCTAAGACCCTATCCCAAGGCAGGCATCCAGTGGGCAAGCGTATACCCAGAGGACTGACTCATGCCCTCTTATCCTATATCCAGATTGCAGAGCGTATTTACCAACTTACCTTGGTCCCTCCACTGGGAGCCTCACACATAGTTGCAGGAAGTGGGGTCAATCCTTTTGGACCAGCTGAACGGTTCTGATTGGATAGTTTCCCCATTCTAACCATGTGACAATAGCTGCGGACATGATAACCAGTGCCAGATGTGACCAAGTTCTCCCAGTGTTCTGAAGCTTAGAGTTTTGGGGAGGCTAAGAATGAATGAAACTGATATAATGAAAAACAAAGACAGAGATAGAGAAAAAATGGAAGAAAGAAAAGACATATAGAAAGACATATATAATCAAAGAAAGAGAGAAAGAAAGAAAAAAGAAAGAAAGACTGGCAGCCAGAGGCTCGAAACGTTGCACGCAAAATAAAAAACCTTTCAAGGGAGCTATATGGTGTGCGGATCACTGTCTTTTTACTTTCGGAGTCATTTCTCTGATCCAGCACCCATCCAAAACGGTGAAAAGGATGTGCCTGGTCACACGTCTACTTAAATACAAAGAAAGACAGACATACTGATAGAGAAGAGAGAGAAAGAAAGAAAGAAAGTGGTAAGTGAAGAACACTGAACAATACACTGTCTTATATGTTGCTAAACTCTGCTTTCATTACTCAACTTTTAGGCAGATACACATTGATTATTCACGACACAACGATTATTCATCTTCCCATTTATGGATATCCACTATGGCTCATTTTATTCAGTTAGTATACTGATGTTGCAAGCAACGATTACTTATTTGTACCTCTCTTGAGTTCTCTCTGAATCTGGTTTAAAGTACTGCTTTCATAACAGGAGACGTGCATGAAAGTAAACTGGCCTGTCGTGACTGAGACACTGTTTATGGGAGGCCTTTCGCTGTGCACCCTTGTGGTTCTTAATCACAGTCGTCTGAGCCTGCTGACGCCAAATACATGATGGATGGATTGCCTAACGCACTACACTCCATGACAGACGTGTTTTAAACTGAAGTGCGAATTTATATTCTTTTTCCTTGTGCTTGGGTAATCTCACTCCTCCTGACTGAGTCACATCAGACTGAAGGCCAAAAGGAAACAGGGGTGCTATTGTCCTCCATACAGTCCACAAACACGCATCTCAGGCAGCCCACAGTTGCTACACATGGGATGGATTACAATGCGTGTTTAGGGAAATTCACTTCCCATCTGTGCCATGGGTGTCATTTAATAGAGGTCTTTGATCTTCATTTTAACTGTTCATAATAGCAATAAATTGTCAAGGTAAAATCAAGGTGTCAACACAACAAACTTGCCTATGGACTTCAACATTTTTGCTGATTGATGGAAAAGGGTGAATGTTAAAACAAATGCCAAACGCCGGTAAGAGTCATCCCGACATGGAAATGCCAGTAAGCTCATTTAGTGTGGTTTGTTGAAGTGAAGAGCAGAAAACAATAATAGAGAGCCATTAAGTTAACATAAACTGACATCAAGCAGCTCTGAGATAATTACAGTCTGGGCTGATAGGGATAACAACTGTTTACCATTTCCATCCCAATGTCACTCAGGAGGCACGCGTCTGAAAATGAATAGCAGCGTTTGCGGCAATTACTTTTGGAAATTAAAATGGCGTTTCCTTGGATAGATGTTCATTGTTTGTGTTGTATTTGATTGTGAGACAAATATCTGGTGTACTCTGAGTCAAGATAATTAATTAAGCCTCCACAGACAGAGAGAGAGAAAGAAAGAGCGAGGGAGAGAGAAAGAGAGAGAGAAAGAGAGGGCTGCTGGCACTATCATCACCATAAAGAGATCAGCACATAACTACTATATACAAGATGAAGAGTGATGAAGAGGAAGAGTCTGTATTTTGGTCTGAGACCCAAAAATCTCTTTTAACAAGAGAAAGTAAAATCTGTATGGCTATGTTCCAACAAAAACAATCTCAAATCCTCAGTGGATTAATTGTGGACATGGGCCAACCACAGCAGTCTCATCTGTGTGTGGTAGAGCTTGTGCTGGATGTTCATTGACCCTTGCCCTGGCCCTTGCCCCTTATATCCCATAAGGGCCAATGGTGTTTTTTTCTGTGTGACTCACACACACACACACACACGTTTAACACAATCTGAACGTCCAGCATGCACAGAGCTTAGATCACGTTCACACACGCTCATCACGCCCACCACGTTCATCACCTGTGGAGCATACTACGGTGGCCGAGAAGGGTCACAACACATGCAAACGCCACAACAACTGCATATTCAGAAAACACCTTCATCGATTTCACAACATGTAAATAAAAGAGAAACACTTACCTCTTGTAGCATATTCCACATACGAAGAAGTTTGTGATGGAAAAGAACCCCCAACCGGATTAGGGTCCGTCACTGATTATGGTCCCCTCCTAGAAACATTTCCGTTGTCATTTTTGCAGCTTGCAGTTTGTTTCCCTATTTGCTCGCGCTGTGAATATTTGCAGCGCACGTGTTGTGAAATCGATGAAGGTGTTTTCTGAATTTCGAGGTGTTTTCTGAATATGCAGTTGTTGTGGCGTTTGCATAGTTGTGACCCTTCTCGGCCACTGTAGCATACACACTTAAATGTGTACATAGTATATAAGGGTATTTATATATAAAAGGGGGGTAAAAATAATAATAATATTGACAAGTGTTAGCCACTGATTCAGTGTTGAATTATTCCTGATCCAACTCACCTTTTTTATTCCAATATTTTTTAATCAGACATACTGTAAGATTAAAATGACCCATTATCCTTTTATCCATTAATGATCCAATATGAATACATCAAACAGTGATTGATGAAATTCAAAGGAGAATTATACATATTGTATCAACACGGCCCACTTCAAATCAAAGGCTTTATGCTCTATGCAGAGATAATGTGGACCATTTATTAACATCTGTACTGCAAAAGGAGCTTATTGTTTTGACTTTTAAGAGAGAGCACTTGGACTGGAGTCACCCTCCATCAACAGAAGAGCATACTGTGAGTGGGATAGGGCTTATGAGAGTGAGCAAAGCATGAGGGCATTGTAAGGACATGGTGAAATGTAGCCCCTTCACATCATCCATGTACAAAACAACAGCCAACAGCTCAGCACTCTACGAGCTTGGTTCAGCCAAAACCCTGCAGTATCTGCAAAAGTCATATAAAGGAAAGAGGAAACGCCTCTTGAGCAGGACAGATATATATATATATATATATATCTATATATATATATATATATATATATATATATATATATATATAAATATATATATATATATAAATATATATATATATATATATATATATAGAGAGAGAGAGAGAGAGAGAGAAAGAGAGAGTTTTTTCAATGGAGTGGATCCCAGGTGATGTTAAGAGCTTTGCAAGACAACCCTGCAAGTGGCTCTGTGTTATTTTCAGCGGTTTCTATGGAACGACTGACAAAGCATGGAACACCAGCAGGAGAGAAATCCCTTGATCCATCAGCAGTCCAGCAGCACACTCGAAGCCCACACTTGGCCACCAGCCTGCTGGACGCATGTAGTTGAAACAAAAACATAGCCTCACCGTTCGCAGTGCTCAGTCCGAGGGGCGGGATAATCAGTTGTCTTTCAAATTTCCTCTGCACGCAATAGGACGCAATAGGATATTTGTTTTCAAGTAGCAGGGAATTCAAGCCAAACCGTTGCAACTCTGCCATCAATCATTATGTTAAGCCCACCAAACGACTCTATACACGATTTCAATGCCTGATTAAGTTTCGATTTCTGGAGCTCACAAGCCAATGGAGAGTTGCTAGACTAGCCCTGGCAGCAAATTACATTTGCTGCCGCTAGGGGCGCGTCTAGATTTCTAGGCTAACAAAAACACACTCTCAGAAGAAATCTTGCAAAAAAAGAGCAGTTATTATTTCAGACTAACTCATTTCCTTTATCTTGTAACATCTATGATCTAGATAATAAAGCCTTTATGAGGCATGCCATTGAAAACCATTTGATTCAATTACATGATGAATCAGAATTAAAGTTAGCAACAGCAGTCAAGATTTCAATATGGATATGTAATTATGTGTAGCCTAGAAATCTAGACGTCAAGCTAAATTATGTGACCATTAGCGTATGAAACAGCCTACATAAAATACATTTCAGTACTTGGGTGTGAAAAAAACAAAACATCATGATGAGAAAAGAATGTACTAATTATGCTAATTAAAATGGGTCGTTGTTTACAGGAAGTGTGTTTATTGTGATATTTGGTGGAGCAGCTGGAAGGCTCCTGAGCGGAGGTGTGACACTCCTGTGACAGGTGCTGCTGTCCCATGAAGCCTTCATTAGCGCCGGCCTGGCTGTTACGGCAGTGCAATTACTGTCGCTGTGCCGACACGCATGCTAGCAACACATTCAGCCAAGGATCACTTTTGTTTTATCTAGTGTCACAAGAATGTTCAGTCTCTATGAGACATGTGCTGAGGTTATCACAACACAGACTCTCCCAATTAGCCCACCTATTCAGTCAACCCCCACCCTTTCCTTGCCTGACCATTTTAAAGCCTTTCCTTTTTAAAGCAACACCAAAGAACTTTCCCTCTGTCGCACGCACGCTATTTGTTTATCCAGCACCGGCTTTGCAAATAACGATGTCCACAGACAAGGTAGAATATGTTGAACGATTTATGAAAGTATATTTATTGCGACATCAGATGCAAGTCAAATTTGTAGTTTCTTATGTCTCATTCCATTGAACTACAGACCGCTACCCGATCTGGCAAACTTACATAGTGCGGTTATAGCCGATAGAGGGCCGCAAAGCAAATGCAAAAGTGCCTTTCACCCTGTTACAAGTTGATGAACCACTGAAACGATTTTGGAAACATTATTTGAAGGTACAAAAAACTCTTTGGTGTTGCTTTAAACGTTCAGTTCATTGTTGGTCCTCTGAACCCCCCCCCACCCAAATCCTCAGTGGACCATGCTGATCAATCTCGTCATCATGTCCGCCTGTGCTTCAGATAAGCCATCAGCTTGCAGTACCCCTGTGATCCCTTTAGAGGGAGCCGAGGCTGGTTGGTAAATCAAGACTTTTCCTCAGAATGAGTGGAGGCCTTGGGAATGGGAACTTAGCATCTGGATGTATGGCTGCTCCATAGTCTCCAGGGCGTAATAAGACGATTGTCCTTTTGGTGGTGATTAAGGCAGATTACAGAGACACCAGGGGGAGCAGTAAAAAATGATGGGGTGTTTCCCATCTGTCTGCTGCCAGGGAGCAGTAAACATCTGTACTTGATTGTGCATTATGCAAGTATGTTTAGGATGTGTTGAATATGGGTCAAGGTCTTTATAATATTTTAATCACAAAGGCACAAAATGTGTGTAATCTATCCATCTAATTGAAAAGATGACCAGAGTTACGCAGTTAATACACTGTTTTGGAAGCAAATGTTGTAACCTAATGTTTAAATGTTTAAAATGGCTGGTTCAAATAAAAATGGGTGTTTGAAATATTGAATACTGAAAAAAGAAAATATCTAGATAGATAGATAAATAAAAAGATAGATAGTTTTAAATATGTATTATTTAATATTAAACATATTTAGGAAATATTTTGTAAACATGTAATATATCTGATATATGGTGAAGTTCATAGTACGATTTCTGTAAATCTTAGGGGAGCAATGTAGCCTGGCTAATGTCAGACCTCATCTCATTGAGATGGGGTCTGGGAACTAGACATTCATTTTCTCGTAAATGCGTCTGTACGTAGCTCACTGATTCTTGAGATAAGGGACAAAAGTACTTTTGAAAAGTGACAAACAAAAAATCGATACTACATTCATTTGAATTGGATATCATCATAAACATAGATCTCATCTATCATGCCTGAAAAGGAATAGGTTTTTTATTAACCACTTTTTATAAAAATTGGCATTTACTGACTTAGTAACTTGTCATTTGTCAACTCCGTCTGACACATGAAAACATGTTTTTGTGTGTGTTTGATCAATTCAACAACACTGTAAAGTGTGTAGAAATGGTGTGCCTTAGCCAGGTTTAGTGATAAATTGCATTGTATACACTTTTAATATCATTTTACATTGTTTTGGAATAAGACATTTTAAATTACCTTAATATAGTTTACTATTTTTTAATTTTTAATATATACAATTAGTGCTTTTGTGCACACAAGACACTGATGCATGTAGATAAGTTGGTGTTTTAATGTATGAACACACTCAATTGAACAAAAGAAACATACATTTTTTTTTTTTATGAAAAACCTCCATCTTACGGGGTTGACACACAACTGACGGTGTTGACACACAATTGACGGTGTTGACAAACTAATCGAGAATCAAACTGATTAAAGATATTTACCTAGTTTTGACATAGCAGTATCAAGGGAAATGGTATCAAACTTCAAACAAAGAGTTTCTACAGGACCTCAGGCAAGTAAGTTCTATGATTTGCTCCAATTTCTCTCAGCAAGTAAGTAAATCATTACTGCCTTCGGTGTAGAGCCAAGTATTAAATATTTATATATAATAGTTTGTCTAACCTGCGGGACTTGGGCATTGGACAAGAGGTGTTGAACATGCCTACGCTCTATGAAGTCCATATGGCATAGAGCTCCCTGGTCTGGCTTGCTTGGAGGGGACAAGCTGTCCCTGCTGTTTCAAAATCTTTCACTGGACAGAAACAGACATCCCTCCTCCTAGCCTAGTCGCCTGCTGTAGTTTTACTGGTCACCTTGCTATTTTATAGTTGTATCAGGTAGCTTAGTTGACTTTACATTATCCTATGTGGGCCTAACACTTCAGCCATTTGGAACAGAAGAACACACCAGAATAGGCCTGCTTAGTAAACAGGATTTGATGGCTGCATTGCAATTCAATGCGGAAGTAATCCAAGTATTCAGAATATGTTACTCAGATTGAATACATTACAAAAATACATATTTGGGCACGTATTCTGTATTCTGTAACAGAATACTTTTTGAAAGTATCCTTCCCAACACTGCCTACATATCATGAGTTCCATGCACTTTCCCACCAGTGGAGCTAGTTGGCTAGTTGATCAAACTTTTGCCAACTTAAAAAAAAAAGCTTAACTCCAGTCGCGATTCAAAGACCGCTGTTTTCCAGCACCCATCTTCTTCTTCTTTACGTGGAACCGTCGCAACTCTGTCATCATTTTGTTAAGCCCACCCACCGACTCTACACATGATATGATTGGCCTCATCGAAGTTTGATTTTTCCAGCTCACAAGCCAACAGAGAGTTGCTAGACTACCCTGGCTACAAATTACATTTGTTGCTGCTAGGGTACGTCTAGATTTCTGGGCTACCATCCTCCCATACTTAGGGTGAAAATTGGCAGTAGGACCACAAGAATGCAAAAACTCAACTTTCACATCTTGGTGTTCTATATCTACATCAATGGACTTTCCTAACCACCAGTGATCCTCATACACCACTGCCAGCCTATTCCCTATCTCAATACTGTTGATAATTATATCAACAGTAGCACCCCCAGGATCTTTCAATGGCTCCTCTTCCATTTCATCCACCAAATCTTACATTTCATCGACCGAATCCCCTGCTTCTCCCAACTCGTCTTCCATCTCCTGCATCAACATGGCCAATGGACGGCTCTTCCTGGCCCTTGCATCAGTCTGCTGCTCCTCTGAGCAGTCTCTTATATCAAGAGTAGCTGGGGGAAAGCATTGGCAATCCTATGGCTCACTGCAAGAGGATGATAGTTGTCTGTACCTAACACCAAACTGGCGAAGCCTATGAAGAAGCCAATACTTCTTTAGAACCCTGCCTGATACACTGCAAAAAATCAAATCTAACCAAGTGCTATTAAAGGGAAACTTGGCAGGATTTCCCCCTCTGCTGGAGAAATTGTGCATTATGCTATTTCAAACTGTGGAAAAAGGTAACGATAAAGCACATGGATTTGTTTACAAGCTAGCTAAACGGTTAGCATAAGTTCGGCAGACAATGTGTATGTTATAAGGTAAGAAACACGATTTAAAACCATAGGTTTAAAACGAGTTTCTTGTTTCTCACTTCTCTTTCCGGGACGGTAGTCTCAATGTTGCAAGGTTGGTTTTCCGCCTGGGGACGCTAGGGGCAGCGGGAAAAGTCACCATTTTCACCGGAACAGGTCATTTAACCATCCAAATGATTTCTAAACGGGTTTATTACGTTGAAATAGTTGCCAAGTTCCCCTTTAATCGTATAATAAGATTAAAAAAATCTATTTGGTATTGTTTCTAGTATGAAAAGACTTACTTAGCGCTCTCTTGAAAGATCATTTTGACTTAATTTAAGAAGACTTTGACTTTTTTTAAGGAATCTTATCAAGACAAATTTTCTTAACGCACTGGCAGACAAATTGGCTTGCTTTTAGGACAAATTTGCTTCACCCACTGGAAGAAAAAATTGCTTATTTTCAGGATGAGATGTCTTAGAATAAGTCAAACATTTCTGAAATAAAGTCAAATTATTTTAATGAAAAAAGCGCTAGGTAAGTCTCTTTATACTGAAAAAAATACAAACTAGTTTTTTATCTTGATATAAGATTAACAATATTGGTTAAATTTTATTAGATACGCAGTTTTTGCAGTGTAATGCCAGTTGTCTGTGACCTGATTTTTCAACGGCTCACTTCTGTGCCACATGAGTTGTATAATTCCTTCTCAGCTCTTGTGGAAAAGAAGATATCTCCTAATGTTGGGAGTCCCGATGTTGGCTTCCCGTTATCATCCTCTCGGTTTCTGTTCATGGAGAATTGATCATTTTATCTTTTAGTTTGATATTTGACTTTTCTATTTGAGCCTTCTTTTTCTGCCATTCCTGCTTTCTTAGTTTGTGTTGCTCTTTTGTTAATTTCTTAATCTTTTCTTTCAATGCTTTTATCTCCCTTGCATGTCTTTTCCTGTTTTTTCTCCTCTCTAGCTATGTCTGCCCAGAGTACAGATAAAAACAATAGTTTTTATGAGTTATTATTATAAGTTATTTGGCATTTGGGTAAATTAAGATGTTTTAAGTCAATCAACATGCATACTTAGATCATATTATCATGTTATGTAGTTGTTATACATTACTTAATGAGTATTTGGGAGCACTTTTCCACTCCGTCAGCTTACATGTCAACACCGTCAGACCAAATATCTGACAGAGTTGACGTCTGACGGAGTTGACAAAACAACATGTTTTTTTAACTTAATCATGTGTAGTAGATGGTAGCTATTTTGATTTTCCTCAGTTACCAGCTGCCACTAAACTAAACCAAAATACCAACTTGATTGAATTCAGCTCTACTTTGAAGACAGTGTTGACACATGAAAGCTGTGACCACAGAGATTTCAACTTGTTTGCCGAATATTTATTTTTAAAAAAACACTTATGAGACCATGTGTTGGACTGCTGCATCCATCAACAGAAAGAAGTCAAAAGGGGGGTCCTCAGGGTTAAAGCTGACCAAAATATGCCTGATTTATTTCGAATTTGAAAAATATCTGACGGAGTTGACATGAATTGAGGACAGATTTTGAAAGGCTGTTGTTAATGTTTAAAATAATGCAATGTTCCCTTTAAGTATTTTGTGATATTTTATGAAGCCATCCAATTAACCTCATACTCATATTTGTGCATTTTGGGCATTTTAAAACACTTTATTTTTGCAGTTTGATACTGTAACCTCTGTGGAGGACGAGTTTATTTGCATGGGCTTTCATAGTACAGTGCCGGTATTTTATGAAATTACTATGAAATAATATACATATAGCCGAAACTAAGAGTTTAAACATACACAAGTCTTTCATATCCAACTTTTAAAGCCTTTTTAAATGAAATAATTTATTGTTTTTTGAGGGAAATTGCAACATTTTGATGGGGGACATGTTTTGTCCCTTATCTCAAGAATCAGTGAGCTCATAACGGCTTCGGTATGTCGTTATCGTCTTGCTGCCCTCCCTCCGTTCTGTGATTGGTCCCCTAACTGAGGCGAAAATTTGCTCCATGGAATCCAGGCTGCCTCGCGTAAGGCAGCATGGGAAAACCCAGGCTAGGAGCAATGTGTTTTCTTTTTCTTAAAGGTCCAGTATGTAGGAAATAATGGAAAATAAACTGTAACCATTCCAAAAATGATCACCATATGTTGTCAGAGAGTAAGGAAACACGATGAATTGAAGTCTTGAGAACGTTCACCAGTGTTTTGATTTTGGCCTACAGAACGTTCGGTAACAATCCTACAAATCGCACCTTTAAAAAAAAAGAACATTGAACAGGAATGTCTAACATGCATTGTCTTTGTGGGATGGATAGATCAACTTTATAACATATACCATCAATTAAAGGAACACGCCACCCAATATATGTTCTTACCTATGGCAAGCCATTTTAACATTTACCCGCTAGACTGGATATGTATGGCAGATATCTGTAATTCAGTTTTGCCTGTAATTCAGTATCTGTAATTCAGTTTGGTCAAAACGAACATTTTAGATTGAATTCTTCCTATCCATAATTGTCATTTCAGATATCCACAAAGACATTCTTCCTAGGACAAATGACACCACATTTGCCATTCATTTCTATGGGGTTTATCATTACAGATATCAGTTTTTCCTAGTCAAAACTAAATTACAGATATCTCTATCTGACGTTTCGACTAGTCACAATTACGTTACAGATATCTTGAATGACAATTCCAACTATCCAAAATGTAATTGCGACTAGTCAGAAAAACGTTGTTGATATCTACAATGTTAATTCCAGATACTCAAACTTAGCGGGTAAATGTTCATTGTCATACTGAAAGCAATTTACAAAAGATTCACTGAACAAAAATGCTGATGTGGTACATGAAAATTTTGCTAAAAATGTGGAGAATGCAATGCAATCAAGCATTTTGGACGATATATTGGCACACGCTGGCAGAATAGGCAACAGGCCGATGTGCGTTTTATTTGGAGACTGTTTTGCGAGACAGAGACTGATTTTGCTGCTGATATTCTGGGGATAGGCTACAACATAGCCAATGTAGGACTTTAGCCTTTTAATATATTTGCTGCATTGGATCAGTCTTTCTAGAACAGGCAAGAGCTTTCTAGCCTCACGTCAGCAGCGCTGCATCACCCATATACATTACAGTAAAACAACCAGCGGATGGTGGGCGGGTGCGGTTTTGAAAATTGGTCAAAAAACGTTGGTGCTGATGGATGGCGGATGGATGATAAGTTTTGCTATGCAGTTATGGTTGAAATAATAGCCCATCAGCACATCTTTAGTGTGTGTGCCTCTCTCTCGCTCAGAGGGGAGGGGGAGGCTGAGGGGTCGATCAAGCATGGATTCTAAACTCTGTGGTGGATAGGATCTACAATTAGGTGTTAATTAATATTACTACGTTAGGTCAAAGTACTCCCAAGTGCTATTGCGTCACACATTGTAGTTCTCCTGTTTATTCGCTTGGAAAATCGCCACGTTTCACGTGTGACCGTACACATTTTTATCAACTACTCGTGCAACTGTATTTAAGTAGGGAAAATGTGGATGTTTTTGATTACTCCTATCTATGGCTACGTCTGAGCCCGCTACCATAGCAACATGCTAACACATTCGCGCCACGCACCAGAGCGTTTGAGTGCACGTACCGACACGGGACAGGTATGACTCAACTCGTGAAAGTTAAGGTAAGAACATATATTACTACTGACATTGGGTGGTGTGTTCCTTTAAGACCAAATCAAATTCAACATAAACTGTAAGGCAACACTACTTTTGCAACATTATCATTCATTTCCCCACAGGAAGAAAAATCTGACCACACTTATGTTTTAGTTTTGGAGCACAATTTTAATCAATCTGCTAATTCACAACAGACCCTAGTATATCTCAGTGGCACAGCTGGGGATTTCCCCACTGAAAACACAGACTGTGGCTTTGTGCCTTCTCAGGCATGCAAGATGGAGGCCTTCCCCCAGATTTACAGTCTGATCTACAATGATGGGCAGGGGCGCAACTACCCATTTTTGAGGGGTATGCAACAACAATATTGGCCCCCAAAAAAACCACACACACAAACTAAAGCAAAACAAAAGACCAATAATTTACACTATTACTGTGTATTAGTGTCTATTGAATATGTTTTTAAAGAAATGCTGCCAATTTGATGTTTAACTTGATGTTATACTTGATAAGTATTGATAAATGGTGCATTGCCACTTTAAGAGAGTCTAAACGATTCTCATAACGTCCTTTTGCCAGCTAATGCTCACAATGGATAAGGCTGATAGGCACTCTAGCCTTGTTTGTTTGCACCACATTGACAACACAATATTAAGTTATTACAAGGAGCCTTCATTGTTAGGATATGGAAAAATGTAATGAGTTACTGCTAGCATGACATTTCTGTTTGCAGTTGGCCATTAAAAGTGCAGTATGAGCATGGTAGCCACCTAGCTATCTGAATGGAATAGGCTATGTTTCAATCGGCATTATGCTTAACAAACGCTAGTTAGTCTGTTAACATTCATATTTGCAAGCCTCCAAGTACAGACGTCATCACTTTAAATCCTACCTGTTGCCTTTCACCGTCCACTTATTTAACTGCTGTTGCATCCCTTGACATGCCATCTCCTTTTCCCTCTTTCTTTTTCTATTTTTAGTCGTCAACAGCTTTTTTTTGCTGTATCCATCTTTTTCCATAGACGGCAACTCACTACTCGTAGGCCTATCTGCTCGCCCAGCGCTCACGGCGCCCCACTCCCTCTTCTATGTCAAAATTCTATAATGGAATCTTATGAGATAGGGCGCCTACTCTAGCCTGTTAGTCCTCTAAAATGTTATAGAACATTTAGAAAAAGTTGAAATGATTTAGAAACGGACAGCAGTAGCTACATATAGAAAATACCATATATATATATATATTTTACCATCGCTTTGGCGCCCCTATGCGCCGCATATAGCGCATACCCACTTTTTGCGCCACTGATGATGGGATTTCCGTTTGGACTGCAGAAAGCTTTAAAAAGGGATTTTTGTGCTGTGTTTGCAGACAATCTCAGGTGGTGGTGGTGGTGGTGGTGAGGGGGTCATTTGCCCATCGGGAGTCATTTTGTTTATACTGTTCAGTTTTCTGTGTCTCCACAGACCAATACCTTTGATGGTGGATTGGCAGATAACGTTCATGCCAGCACTACTGCAAGTCTATTCCGACTATTTGAATTCTTCTGTTATTCTTTTGCTTTGGTTTATACGTTTTAATGGATATTATTATTATTGTTACACTGTGGTAAACCCCCAATGATGTGTCTTAATCATAGATAGACCCCTGAGTAGCTCCTGCTTTTTTGGACGTTGTCTTTGGTAATTGCTCAGTGGTAAAATAATGATGCCACATCACTGAAAGGGGTCACATCACATGGGTCCTTAAGGCTTGATTAGTTTTGCGTACATGTTTGATAAAGATCTGCAGTGAATGGAAGTGTCCATTTTATGTCATTTCCTGTGGTCCCAGAATTAAATGAGAGACCCAGGGAAGATGCAGCCAATCAGCATCTTCTTAGCCACTTGTGACGTTAGAAGATCATCCATCAAGCAATAAATACATCATCGAGATATATTAAAAATGAAGCGTCCATGTCAAGGGATTTATGATGACGATCGCATCAAATGCAGTCTGGTGGATGATTAAATGCCCATACACAAGGCGCTTTACCAGAGCAGGCTGTACTTCCTGAGGAGGCTGCGGTCCTTCAATGTCTGCAGCAAGCTCCTCAGGATGTTTTACCAGTTTGTTGTTACCAGCGTCCTCTTCTATGCTCTGAATCAGGAAAGCTGGCTCTGTCGTGGGAGCTGAACTGGAGTGCATCACTTAAATTTCTGACAAAAGGACCCTGAACAAACTGATCAACATCTTGGACAATGACTGTCATTCACTCCACAGCACTATTATAAAGCAGAAGAGCTTGATCAGCTGGAGACTACGCTCACTGACAGACTGAGGAAGTCATTTGTCCCCAGGGCCATACAACTCTTCAATGATTCACTAAAGGGAAGAGGAGAGATAGACTTCTCTGCATAGTCTGTCTGCCTCTCCACCTTCTACATGTTTGTGTACTGACTGTCCACTGGCCTATTGTTTTTACTGCTACACTGTTTTACAGGCTATATTAGCACATATGCACAACCCCTCCCTCCCTCCCACAGCCTGGATTGTGGCCTTACTTAATTCTTAATATTTGACCAATGGCTGTAACCCTATTACTTCAAACCTATTCTTGCACTGCTATAGTTTTTTTTATATATATGTCTACATTATTCTCTTATGTGTCCATATTTTTAAATATATATATTTATATATATTACTTTTTATGCTGTAAGTGTATGTATGTATGTATGTAAGTATGTATGTACGTACGTAAGTATGTATGTATCTATCTATCTATCTATCTTTCTATCTCTATCTATACCAAACAATGCAGAGAAGGAGCAAGAACATAATGTGATGGGTTGCTTTTATCATGTAGTTTTAAGCTATCTCCACCAGATAACCTCTGGAAGAGGAGCACTCTCTTCAGGGAAAGTGATTCGGACATGTCTTGACCTCAGTGGGCCTCTTTGAACTGACCCTCACTTGGCCCGGCTGCTTTGAAGTTGCCCAGTGATTTTGCTGTTGTTGTAATTCTTCTTCCTGCCCTACACTGCCTGTCTTCAGTGTATTGAGCTGACGGCTATCTTCAGCCGTCCATGCTGACTCGTGGGAAAGGCTTGTTAGCTCCTCGTGTTGGTGGCTAACGACGAACCAGTGTCTGGAGTACCCCCGGGTGCAAACGGACCTCTTCAAAGGGAGAGTCGCAGCAGGACTCTACTGAGTGTGCGGTGGCCAGGGGGCCTCCGGGATGACTTTGTGCCTCTCTGTGTGTTTTATGTCGTGGCTACATCTGTTTGGAGGCACAAGGGATGACGTCCGGTTAGTTTTATGTCGCAACTACATCTGTTTGCATTAGGGGTCAGGTTAGTGCTTCTCCTCTCTCTCCCTTTCTCTCTTTCTGGTTCTGTGGCAGTGTTTGACTGTGGCACACCCATACAAAACACACAGGGATATGCACACACACGCACACACACACACACACACACACACACACACACACACTGAAGTGATATACCACAAGGAAAATGTGGCATAAGAGGTAATACACAACAGGCAAATGCTAGGCCAGGCCAGAGTATACAATATTAATGTTAATAATACCAAGCCATAAATCTATCTCACAAACTCTTAAAATCTCATTCCTCACCATCAATTAACTTTCTCTGCCGTTTTGACTCTTGCTGCAATAAAATGGCAGGGCCCTCCAGCAGACTCTTTTAAAGACGGCGTCTCCTCCGACTCCTGCAGTGATCCCCACAGACAAGATGGGACAGTTTGCTGCTTTGGTCAGCAGTAACAGCATCAATTAACTTCTCTCCAATGATCAAAAGAAGGCAGGACAGGACCTAATGAAGAGATAAGTGTGTCCTCTTTCCTTGGTTGATACACTCTGACACAGAGTCCATAGGCTATAAAGATATTATGTCAAAAACACATAGAATCCATAATTAAAAGCCTTTTTTTCTATTTCCCCAAATGAAACACTCTCTTCTCTTGGTAACCAGTTAAAAAAATGCACAGCCAATGTTTAACACTTCAGCTAATTATAACCAACATGATGAGCATAATGCATAGGTAGTAGTAGGATGCATCTTGCACTGTTCTAGAGAAATATATTTTGTGATAATTACTGTTTGACTGTACTCTATCAAAACATAACTACTTTATGTTCTAGAATACTTTTAAAGTATATTTTGGATCTTTTTTGCCTTTATTCAGAATGGACAGTGAAGAGTGACAGGAAGTGGGTGAGAGACAGAGATGGTTTGGGATCAAGAACTTGGTTGGATTCAAACCCGGGGCCCCATGGGCACTTTGACTACAGCTTTAAGGTCAGGCTAGCAGCAGGATATGTTTACTATTTTGAAACTGTGGTAGGGTTTCACTGGCATGTGGGGAAAAGAAAATATAGCATTGGCCTCTTAGAGACAACTATCTCCGACAACTATCATGTTACCATATTATCATAATTTTTCAAGCTCTTCTACTCGGGCGGACATCCCGGGCTCAGAAAGTAAAAGTCCTGCCAAAAACGTACTTTCTGCAGATGTCCGGCTCTGGGTGTCGTTCGTGATCCATGTGTGCCAATACAAATACTTAGTAATAGCACAGCACGGGGAGCTTTCGTGCACTTTCACACTGTGAAACACATTTTGGGACTGTTAGATCTGTTGGTTTAGGCAGTGTCCTTGTGTGTCAGAGATGAGCCTGACTGAATGTTGTGTGTGCACATGATTGCTGGAGTTCCAGGACTTGATTTGGCAGCAGCCAAGTTATATTTTTGTGCTTTTTAGTCTGTAATGGACAAGACAGTGAAGAGTGGAAAGAAAACAAGTGGGATAGAGATGTGAGTTCAGGTAATTACCTTGGGCCAGATTTGAACATGGGCCAAATGATCTTCAACACTCTTTCTGTCTTGTCCAAAAGCTAACTAAACTAAAAAACAATAACTACATTATAGACCTTTCACACTTCATATCTACTTAGTGGGTTCCCATCACAACCCCACATTCACTCAGATTTTCCTTGGCTAACATCAGTCAAATCAATTGTTGTTAATGAAAGTATTTGTCTCTGAAAAGTAGTGGTAAACAAGTGTAGCTGCCACATTGTTCCACCCCATACTTTCTCAAGATAGCACAAGTGTTGTATTCCCATGTGTGCCCTTTGGCCATGGTATCTTCATCGGCCCTGATAATAACTGCATTAGCGTCCCAGACATGGTGGGTTATCTTTCCAGAATGGATGTGCTCAAATATGGGCATGTGGGCAGGTGGCAACCCTTGCAATCATATCTGGGTTTTGATGCACAAGATGTCTGCCCCTCTTGTCATCACATTTTCAGATCTTCTATGCTGAGGAACTGGTGAATGTCGACAGAGAATTCTCGTCTAAAAATACCGGATATGATGGGAACTCAGCAAGGCTGTGGCGGTGTATATGTTGACATTGACACTTAGTTAGCAACTATGGTTTTGGGAAATGCGCCCCAGGGCGATAGGGGCATTATTACCTTTGGTAGAACTGAAAAATGTATACAATCGTAGTAGCCTACCACTTTACTTGAGCCTAATATACATAAAGTAATACGAACACATTCATCCATGTTCATAAAGTACTAATAATGCTTCCCAGTGAGTGACTAGCCAACAATCAGTCCCATCACTATAAATGGCAGACTGCTGTTTAACTTTGTTGGCTATCTCTCTCACTAATGTAGAAGGACATCATGAAAAGCTAACTGACATAATTCCCAATTGATCAAGTAACACTCTCCTGAGAGTTGTACTGAAATAAGAGAAAAAAAAAAGAGAAAAAATAAATAATGTTTCACAAGTCCTTGATGGTGACAGGAAACGTCCAAGAGAGGAAACAACATTGTAAGGAGTAAAAAAGAAACGGAATAAATCTCTCTGTTAAAGTTCCCTCTCTCTCGTGTTAGCACTGGCCAGGCAGATATCCTCAGGCAGTGACCGTTGCTCCCTCTGGTCTCATTCATTATTGTATCATTCAGTTGGTTCACCCAAGACAAATAACTGGTCCACTTTGTTGGGGTGAATGGGCAAGATCCTTGTGTCCATGTTGAATCAGTGCCTGATACACTAAAAATAAAAAAGGAGGAAGAGGAGGAGGACCATGAGGTGATGATGAGCGGAGACAACATCTCACCACCCACTGACAGTAAATCCCCATGCACAGTTTTGTGCTCTTGGCTTAAACACAATGATAAATACTTGTAATTGATAATGGCAAACTAGGTATAACTTTGGATAGCATATATGTTATAACATTTTATTGAAATAATTTGTTTACATGGTGCAACTATTTAACAAACACAAGACTTCTACATTCCTGTCAGCTAACCTTAAGCTGTCTGTCAAGTCATTATAAAGCATGCTCTAACCATAAGACTTCAGCCATAACTCTAATTTGAGCCTGTATGTAAACATTTAATCATTCATCACTGTTAACAGAATCATTGCAACATAAATAGGATCAGGCAAATCTGTAGGCTACTGTACTCGGTGTGATTGCATTTGTGCAATTTGTGTTGCTACTGTCTGATAATAAGTTCAAATGAGCATTCTTATGCTACAAGCTTTTTAGGTATAATGAATACTTTTGAAACATCACTCGAAAAAGTAAAAGTGAACCTTTCGCCTTCTTTTCGAGTCACACCATAAGTTATCATTAAAACGTTTCTCAGACAACGACAGGACAAACAGACTGTCAGATGACAAATCATTGCTGCCTGAAGTTCCCTGCATGTGTCCAGCTGTTTGTGGTCAATGACAAGGTAAACAGTATGGGCCAGTCAAGGGTCACTCTTGCCTCTGAGAGTGGGGCGGAGGAAGAGAGGAGACAAGGTCATTTCACTATTCAAAAGAAAAAGAGCAGAGTCGCATATGTGTGTTTCAGAAGGCGGTATATCTGAGTACTAACGGCATCAGCAAAAATACTTAGATGAAACACAAACTTAACGTAGCCTGAACTACAATGGCCACAACTAACTGACCGGCAGTAACTGTCTAACTGACTAACTGTTGCAATAGCCAGTCTGTTCATCAATTAACATGAACTTTACATTTTAATCATGTCCATAAATAGGCAAAAAATGACTCAAAAAGACAACAAATGTCATAATCATCCTTTCTTAAAAGCACAGAGTAGTCTCTACAGTGATGGGGTTATTTCACAAAGTACACTTCTGACTAATTGACATTCTTATTAGCACAATATTTGTTGCTATTGTGTTTCTATTGTGTTTAACCAGTAAAACACTTGGAAGAACATCAGAATATTTCTGACAGTCAATACACTAAAAAATCTTCTGGTCTACTATACCAAACAACTCTTATACAACATCATCAACAACAACATATAATGCTCTCCACCCAAAAAGTAATTACCATCTTGATTGGATTTTCCAAAATGTTTTTCAAAACCCTTTAGCATCCCTAGCCCTAGGCCATTCATAATATCGAAGCAATTTTCAAAATCCCTGAAGTGACCAAACTATAAATCAAACATAAATTACACAGCAGCAATAAGGACCAATTGGTAAGCAAAATAAAAGTATCAATCGTGATTACTTGGAATGAGGAATTAGGAATCGTTTGAGCAGAAATGGTTGAATCCTGTGAACAAGCTGTTTGAGGATGTTTAAGGGGTTACATACAGTATGGATGTCTAATATCTCAGCAATTGGTAGTCTATCTCTGATTTTATCTATGTAAAATGGCTGTTGACTATTTAGTTTCTTACAATGAATGTAATATGACAACCCAGAATCCAGCTATACCTGTAACAATTCCAGTTTAGGATATGCTACCACCTACAGTACTTTGTTTTTAGTGACATTTAAGTTTAGATATTTTAGTGACATTTTAGTATTGGACACTTTTATTGTAAGTGACAAAATCATTTACAAATGTTAGAATCTGTAGAGTAACATGTATGCAGTTATATGCCATGGTTAGCTGGGAAGTGATGTATCTCCTACGAAAAAAAGAAAGCAACTCCTATGCAAAGTGCTCTGATGCTTGTACTTTCTCTGCCATTTGACAATTCAGACAATGTTCATGGAACTGTACAGTAGGCCTGCCCTCTGTTGGTGAATGTATGTCATTCACACTAATATTTTTTGTTTCTTTGAAAAAAAGCTGACTGCTTCATTGCCGTCCTGATTATTGACAAGCATGTCATGACGTGACTTCCATTGTATGGAAAATGAGTCATATGTGTTACTGTTTCAATGGTAAAAGTGTCTCTACCTTCAGGCAAATCTCACTCTTACAACGTCTAAGCATGTTGAGAATGCTGGTATTGGTCTGCTATGGTGTGGGCCTATATGATCTGTATTATTAGAAACCCACTAATCTTGGAGGAGCACTTAGAATTAGTGGTTGGGATTATCTGACCCGGCCTTTCTCAGTGATAAATCACACATGCAGTGGCTGACCTCTTATCAGGCTCTGCTTTACCAGGTTTAAGTATAACAGAGTGAGAATAGCCCGCCATAAATTCTGTCAAACCATGCAACATTTTTGTCAGGTTTTACATTTTGACATAACATTTGTCCGTCTGTATTTCTATCCTGCTAATTTGTGTCCTTTTAATGGGATTGTTGGTAACTGCTCATGTCAACATACAATTTATGTTCTCAAATTTCTCACAGTGGGCGTGAGACATCCGTATTTCAGCCAGTTCACACGCTCACATGCCACACCTTGTATTTCTTATGCAGAAAAATACTAAGAAATCGGGATACCAAGGTATCAGCATGTCCAACTAATGAATGAGGTGCAGGCATGCAGGAGGTGGGTGGATGTCCCACCTTTTTTGAGACGTGTTGCTGGCATCAAATTCAAAATGAACATATATTTCCATGAAATAGTCAAACTTGTCATGTCCTTTTTGCAGCTAAATGTGGGTTTATGAGATTTGTAGATTATCACATTCTGTTTTTAATTGCATTTTACACAACATCCCCACATTTTTCTGATTTGGGGTTGTAGGCTATATCTCCATATGATGAAAGATGGACTTTTTTCATGAACATGACATAAAATAGCTTATTGTCAAATAACACCAAAAAAATGAGAAATTCAACAGTCAGAACTAGAGAGAGATAGAAACATGCAGTTTATATCACGCCAGAATAGGAGGGAGAGAAGGAGGAGAATAGGAGGGAGAGAAGAGCATTCAAAAGATGTCAGGAGAAGAAGACAGTTTGGGGCCTTCCCATGTGAGAGATAGCAGGTCCTGCCAGATAGCAGTTCCTGATTAATGCTCTTCAGGTAATTCATAGCTTTATCCATAGGCTATCCATGATGTAATTCTTTGTTAGTCTACACTTATCTCTCTCTATCTCTTTCCCCGTCCTTGTCAGACACTCACGAGTATCCAAAAGTATGTATGCATGTTATAATGTAAATGACAGACATGGCATCTAATGACAAAGTTTTGCCCTATAAAAATGTCTAATGACCTACTTACGGAGACTTTGAGGTGTCATTGCAAGATTCTTTTGTATATCTAGAGAATGTCCGCTCATTTTACTAAATGCACACAATGTGTGTGATTGTGCACACAATGTACTATATCATGCGCCCGCTTTACTACATAGTGTGCTCATTTTACTAAATTAGGCACTCGTTTTAGTAAATGGTGCACTAATGTTTAGTAAATACAGCACTTATTTGACTAAATTGTGCTCTCATTGTACAAAAATTAAAATGAGAGCACAATATGGTAAAAATGAATGCACAATTCAGCAAACAAGCCCACAGTTTTATAAAATGAGGGCAACATTTACTAAGTTTAATTTAATAATAATAATTTAAAACTTAAAAAATCGTGCCTTTTTTGTCTTTTTCCCCCGAAATTGCACTGTGCCTACTTTTTTTGGGGGGCCTGCCATCAAATACTTGACCTCTTTCGAAAGCTGAGACACTGTAGTTTCTTAGGAAACAATCAGAATAGCTGTGGGAAGTACTGGCACAGACTTACAGAGGCTAGAATATTTTCTTTCGTCGGATAACAAGCATCTCGGAACTGACCACATTTCAGCCCTCTAGGTCACTTGATATGACTTTAGAAACACAACTGAGCCCTAGCATCAGCACTGTATGCAACAGTAGATCAATATAGAATGAAAAATTAGTACTTTAGACCATTATTTGCCACGGTAAGCTCATGTGTTTTGTAAAATGCCCTATGGAAACACTCCATGGACTTTGTTACCCAAAATGCATACTGACAATAAAAGACTTACTGTTTGGCAACCTATTGGTGTAGAAGCAGGTCTCAAATGAAAGCAAGGTCTCAAATGAAAGGTAACACTCTGAGGTTTCCACTCTGAGGTTCCTTGTAGACTATTTGAATTGTATGCCAGAGGTTCTGATATAGGATGACTACACAAAATATGGAATAATTACACAAAAGTCTCTATTTTTGCATTGTCTTTGTTGGTTCAATGGGTGTGTATAAGATGTACTATACCTATGTCTGTTGGATAAAACAACACGAATATTCAATTTCTATGGATTCCTGTGAATATTTCAATACCCAATATGTTGCATCTACTTATTGCTAAGGATACACACTGCAACTAGAAGTTAGGGGGAGGAGGGCATTTTTGATTAAATTTAATTGAGACATTTGAGTAATCTGACAATGTAAAGCACTATACAGATTGTACATGAAAAATGTTGTCATGTATGGATTCCCAAGGGTCCAAACTTTCAAATGGTGTACAACATTAACTATGCTACATAGCCATTATGGAGAATTAGAATGTTGGGGGAGGTCGGTAGGTGTTCCAATGGTGGAACACTGTTCTTTAAAACTGATACAATGTAAGTAAGGGATAACAGCCGCTGAGGTGTCCTGTTATGTAAGGGATAATGTATAGAACGCCGGTCATTACAGGGAAAATAAGTCCCGACAGGGCGAACCGGACGCCCTGAAAGGGACTTATTTTCCAGTAATGACCAGCGTTCTATACATTATCCCGCTTATTACACGGCTACTTGTCAAAACGAAATAATAAACTCCCCACGATATGACTTTAGCCTACATAGCCTAGCCTATTTGTTACCGTTCATCGTGGCATTTGCTGAGAAACAAATAGTTTGCATCAACAAATTCACATTCACAAGGCAAGTAGAACGCTCCATTGGCTTGAATGGGATTTCCCAAAGTTCTACGGTAAAATATTTTCATGTAATTACCGCTGCAAACATATAATTACCGCTGTCAATGGCAACGGGTTTTGTGCTTCTGATACGTCTTTCATATCACTACGCAAGGACTGGAACTGGAACAAAAGTGAAAGCAGACGGTTGATCAGCTGTGTTCTAAAGAATGTTTGATTCAAGTTCAGCGTGTGTTGTTGCAACCTTTTTTTTTCAGCAAGTGCCACGATGAACGGTAACAAATAGGCTAATTGGAGGCCTTCTACACTTCAGCGGTTGAGAGTGTTCTAACTGGTAGCATCATCACCTGGTATGGGAACTCCACAGTTAGAGATTGTAGTAGGCCTACTCTGCAGAGAGTAGTGCGCTCAGCTGAACGTACTATAAGAACTCAACTCCCTGCTCTACAAGATATCTATTCCAGAAGAGTACTCCTAAGAGCCCAAAAGATCCTGAAGGACTCTTCTCATCCTAACAATGGATTATTCCTACAGCTGAAATCAAGAAGACGCCTATGTAGTCACAAAGCCAGAACTGAGAGACTCAGGAGAAGTTTTTATCCCCAGGCCATCCGAACTCTGAACTCACACTATACTGACTGCACACATTCACTTCTCAGCACTCTCAAACATTTCCCAACTCTGAACTCACACTATACTGACTTTGCACTCATTCACTCCTCAGCACTCATGACACCCCCACACACACACACCTACATGACTTTTAGCACTTTTACATCCCTCTCCCTATGCTACAGACCTTTTATTTATTTTCTTATATCATCACACGTCAAAACACACACACACACACACACACACACACACACACACACACATCTGACTTTCTCCAACTTTTGCACATCTCCATAGAACTTTTTATTTGTTATTCTTTATTTCTCCTCCATCTATCTACCCATGTCCTTGATTGCCTAGCCTTTCTGCCCCCCATCCCCCCCACACACACACAAAAACACACACACTTACATCATCACTGTCATCACCTTACATACATACAGCACACTGCTTGCTACAGTAAGCCTCCTCTACATACTTGCTGCACACTGCCCCCCCCCCTACATACACAGCACATTGTCTTCAGGATCTTCTCCAACACACATCCTCTACATACTTACAGCACACTGCCCCCACCTACCCACACACACACTGCACACACACAGTCACTGCTCCACTTCCCTCCCGCCCACACACACATCTTCACTGTCATCACTCACATACATCATACATACAGTACTCTGCTTGCAATAGTAAGTCCCTTCACCATACTTGCAGTACACTGCCCCCCCCCCCCCAATACACAGCACATTGTCTAATGAGGAAGCTTCTCCAACACACATATTGCACACAGCCCTCTCCCCACATACACAGCACACTATCCCATCTCCCTTGTCATCCCCCCAACACACACACCAAGACCCCTGGCAGTTGTGGGTTAGCCCCTTGAGACGTGGATCTGCCCAAGGTTTCTTCCTTGGTAAGGGAGTTTTTCCTTGCCCCTGGTCTGTTGCTCTTGGGTGCTCCTTGTTGGTGCCCCCCCAATCCCAATCCTCCCCCACCTTTATTATGCAGCCCTTGCCACTTAATCTACTAAACCCCTCTTCTACTGCACTTTTTACCCCCCATAAATGCACAAATAGGCTGACACCAGAGACATGGGCGTAGATTTAGGGTGGGACGCTCATGACTAGTCCTAACCAATATTTTAAGATGACAAAATTGTCCCCACCAATATTTAAGCGAACTCATTTGTGCTGCTGATCATTCCGACAGCCAGCACGACAGTACAAGAAACGTCGTCATTTGATTGGCTGAAAAACCGAGGGGGAGGGGGAAGGGTTATCTGACACGCATGCTGCACACACATTGCTTTATTATGACCGCCGCGCAGCGAAGCGGCGGTCATATAGGTTTAGTCAGATTTTTTTTTCTTTTCTTTTTTTTTCTTTTTCGCATGCCCAAATTTCCGTCAATGATTCCCGGACACTGAAAGACCGGGGTACACGAAAACTTGGTGGACATGTAACCCCACATGGATAGCATGGAACCATCGTTTTCGTTTTTGATCTGTAGCCCCCGCTGGATTGGACCCCGAAAGGAGGGTAGGGCAGACACAGTTTTCTGTGAATATCTCGAAAACCGTAGGGTTTAGGAGGACCATTTTTTTTGTATGTTGATCTCAAGGGGGCATGTCAACCCATCCCATTACCACTTATTTCATGTATAGCGCCACCTAGTTAAAAATTAAAAAGCAAAAAATTAGGTGTTTTCATCACAATATCTCTGGCTGACAAGGTCAAAACTGCACGAAATTAAAAGTGTAGGATCATTATGACACCCTCCGAATGCATGCCAAGTTTTGTGTACTTTCGTTCATGGGGGCCTTACAATAAAATAATTTATGTGTACATTTAGTGACGCATACACCAACAAGGATTCCCGGACACTGAAAGACTGGGGTACACAAAACTTGGTGGGCATGTACCCCCACATGGATAGCATGGAACCGTCATTCTTTGTTTTGATCTGTAGCCCCCCCCCCCCCCGCTGGACTGGACCCCCCGAAAGGAGGGTAGGGCAGACACAGTTCTCTGTGAATATCTTGAGAACTGTAGGGCCTAGGATGACCAATTTTTCCGTATGTTTGCCTCCAGGGGTCATGTTAACCCATTCCATGTGCACACATGTGCATAAACAGATACACACGCGACACACACATACATTTACAGTAATCATAATTATGACACATACTCACACAGTAGACAAATGTACGCATGCATGCACATGCACAAACACACATACGCAGGCAAACACACAAGCACGCACATACACACACACACACACACACCCACACACATAAACATAAATTTGTACACGCACACATGCACACAATTCAAGAATTTTTTTCCGCCATCTACTCCCTGAATTTTTGGTCATTGATACCGGGACACCGAACCACCGGGTACATGAAATTTGGTGGGTATGTAGCCCCACTAGACTTTTATTTCATTTCGTCCCCCCGGGACCACCACCAACCCCCACCCCGTGCTGGGCCCCCCCTGAACCATAAAAAAAAAAGCAGTTTTTCCTAAATAACTACCTGAACCGTGGCACTGAGGATGAAGAATCTTTTATGGTATGTTGGTCTCAAGGGCCCACATCAACCTGGCTCATAATCACTCATTTGTGATTTGCACCCCACCCCCGGTAAAAATGAAAATGCAATATTATTCTGCTTTAATCGCCTCTATCTTCAGTTAAGATGTTCAGAACTGCACCAAATTTTATGTGTATGATTGACCTGGCATTCTCGGGGGTATGCCAAGTTTCAGAGAATTTCATCCATGGGGGTCTAAAAAATTAGGTTATGTGTACATTTAGTGACTGTACACTCATTGGCCTGTAAATGGCGGTGCACACATATACACATGCACACACACAGGCACCCACATACTATCGGTATTAGAACGGCCCGATACATAATTACAAATTCAGTAGGATTAAAAGAAAGCCAAAATAAATATTCATCATCATCATCATCAAGGCTGCATTTTCAGTATTGGCGAAGTAGTCGCTTGTCCACTAGATGGCGATCGTTGCAGTGAGACGTAATTTTGTTGGAAGTTAAAAGTGGGTTGGAAAAACAATGGACGCTTCATACAAGGACTGTAATTTCACCGCAGCCAACATCTAATAAGGATAGGACGATGTTCACATGAAGTGTAATTCCCATTTCTTCTTGAAGCCGAAATAAATCTGAGGATGTTTATCGGACATGCTTGGTTTTTACTGCAGGCAATGCGTAATCTTGTAATATCAATAAGGACCTAGGTAATGTTACCCTTAGCGTTGGTTGAGTGATGGAGGCATTTGATTTATTGCATTTGTAGAAAACTATAAATGCGGTTATACCAAGCAAATGTATAGCAGCACTGTTTGTATCTTTCGACTGTCATTTATTGCACGTGCTACAAAATCATTATGTGCAATGGAAGATTTACCAACGTTACACCGGTCTGATACAGTTTTGCCTATACATGCGTGAGACTGAGACGCCTGTTTATTTTGTTTTAAGTGCGTGCAGGGTGTGAGAGGGGAATCGATGTGCTTTGATTACAGCTTGGTAGTTGTAGTCTGTGAAATTAAAAAGCATGCGTGTGTGAAGTATCCAAACAATGACACCTTCATTTCATTATGGCTGCTTTAGCAAAACACCTTAAGCTACTGTGTAGTGGGTCCCATTTAGAAGTGGCTACTTCATTCGCGCTTTCCTTGACTCATGGAGCTGCGTGAATGTTATTACAACTTTTCTTTGTGTCGCCAGCATAGCCTATTGACAATTTATGTTGTAAATAGGCCTACCTTATAATCCTACCTGTAGCTTAGGGAAGCTAACAGCTTTCTATTAGGATCTAGTTTGTTAGTTACCATTTTGTCATAACTCCCTGATGCATTTTGCATTTAGAATAGCCAGAGCGTGTATATCTCAATCGAAAATTAAACAATATCGGTGCCTATGGACTAGGCTGGGTGAACCCAGCCTGATCTGCCCGCTATTTATTTTTTGATTTCTTAAAAGATTGAGCTTGGTCTGATGAAAGCCAGACTAGCCATGGACCTCAGTTACACAATGCAAGGGAACATGAATCAGCCTATATTTGCACTAACAATAACGGACAAAAGTCTTCAACTTTGGCCCGTTAAAATGTGTATGAACAGTCTAGCGGCGATTTCATCAAGGCCCATTTGGTCATGTCAGTTATTTGCACCACTGGTTAGATGTAAAACAGCATTTCGTTTCAGACTAGGCTACTGTTACTTAATTTGTGCATTAACAATAACGTTTCAGACTACTGTTACTTAATTTGTGCATTGACAATAAAATATTACATGAACTAAAGATGACTAAAATCTTATGTAGAAGAAGAAACATTCACAAAAAATCCATCCATCCAAAAATGACCTTTGTTTTTGATAGCTGTTGAAAACGGCATGGAACTGACAGAGATGTTTTTGTTTAAAAATACATAAAAAATAAATAAATAAATAAATAAATAACATTATGCTGATACCTTTTGCTTTTCCCAAATACAATGTAGCCTACAGGTGTAAGTGACCTTTCATCAATCCAGTTGCAATGGATGAACTGTGATGAACTGCCCTACTTGTGATTGTTTAGAGATTTTAAAGGTTTTATAACAATGCTACATCTTCTTTGGCTATTCTACAATCTATTCACCTTTTCAGCACCAGTAGGCTACTTTCTGTGCAGCCGCACACACACACTCAGGCATGCCAAACAAGCATACACAAAAGTTTCAAGAGTGGGGGATGGAGTAAAATATGGAGACAAATTGAAGTGTGATTTATTTTCGCGGAACGGATGTACAGGACTGAGCGGCGGTCATATTTTGTACCGCTATGCGGTACATCTAGTTCTTGCACTGGTAGTCAAGCGAGAAGGTGTGTCAACGACACCGGTAGGCTAAGTTACCAGGGCTGTCTGTCAATACATAGGCCTACCCCATGAAAGGCCAGAGTGAAACATTTTGATATTCCCTTTTCCCTTCAGCATACATACAAACCCCTTTTTGTGGTGTGTAGATCAGCTATGTCACCCAAGAAGAAGAAAGGGGACATACAAAGCTTTTTCATAAAGCAGAGTGTAAGTAAGCAAAATAACTAGCCACACAAGCTAGCAGTGGTAGTGACCAGGCTTTCAAATTATGCAGATTCTATTATGTGGAAAAATAGTATTAACTGGTGATAGCATATGTTACCCAGGATATTATTGTTAAAGATAAACCTAGCTTCTGTAATCTTTCAACCAAGGTCAGGAGTATTGATTAGGGGTCTGCAGCACGGTCGTATAGAAGTCGCGCTATCACAATAGATGCTATTACCAAGTCACTGAATGTTAATTAGCCTACCTTGAGTTAGAATATTGGAAGTCACAATAAACATTGGATCTGGACATTTTTCGTTTCTATTCTGTTTATGTTATGAATTTCTGAGTGTAGCCTACACAATGCAGAGAAATAAAAGGGAGACCCAAATTCGTTTGAAGGACTGTCATTGCATTGTTATGACACATGCTGTAAAAACGTGTTATGTGAATAAGTTAACACTGTTGGTTATTCAAATATAATAAATCATTATTTGATGAATAATATCAAAATAACACTATATCATATACAATATGGTAGGAGGGTTAAATTCGCTAGCCAAAGATAAAATGAATGAACCACTTTGTATGCAGGAAAGACAGCATCAAACCACAACAGATGGATGGCAGGTTGAGGAAACAGCATCAGGGCTTCAGGTGAGGTTCTAATTATTAGCCTATGTCAAATTATCAATTCAGTTGGAGTCAGCAGCATTGCTGTACAATATAATGAGATGGAGTAGATTCACTTTTGATATTCTGTAGCCTATTGCCAACAGTCTGAAATAACAAAGGAAATCGCCATTAAGTCACTGGTATCTTACAGCAAAAGAATTCCAATTACAATTAAGCAAATATAAATATAATTTTGAGTCGCATAAATTCATAGACATATTCAATCCTAAACTATGGTGCATTTCCATACTCAGTAACATAAATGAAATACTATGTAACTATGACTATATGATATATATGACTATATAATCTGGGCAAATTTAAGATATGCTTAGCTTCTGTTATCACGAAAAACAAAATTGGCATCTAGTGGTCAAACATTTATTTACGTTTAAACAATTGTTTTTGTCTGCACATATTTCTCTCCAGTCGGAGATGCTTTAGCTAATAACTTTAGAGTACTATAAATAATGAAAGAGGCTATTGTCTATTGACAGTATGACTCTTGTCAGTAAAAGTTAACTTTTTAGCGGGGGGGGTTGGGGGGGGATTGGATGTCCCCACCAAAGCTGAAACCAAACCTACGCCCTTGACCAGACATAATTTCACTGCATTTCTTACTTCCAGTAACTATATGCATGTGACAATAAACTTCCTTGTATCCTTGTATCCTTGTAGGCTACAGAGTTTATTATTTCGTTTTGGCAAGTAGCCGTGTAATAAGCGGGATAATGTATAGAACGCTTAATGGACGAGGGTGAGGAGCAAAGAACTCCACAACACGCAGTGGGGTTGCCTCTGTCTGAGTCCATTAATTCCGTATAACTGGACACACCTCGAAGTCCGTTATCCCGCTTATCACCCGGTTGCCACTGTAAAGCCATGCCTTTATAGCACGCAAAGGAAACACGTGGTTCTGTTTAAAAAGAAGCTTCTAGTTCAGCTTCTTGTACAAATTTTGTTGGCCCAGCGATAGCATGGACAGTTAACTTGTTTACAGTTGATTCCATTGTTGCGAAGCCTGCCTCCAGGCTCAACCGTCGTCCTACTATGGTTGTTATACTGTAGTTACCATTCATAAGCATTGATATGGAACGGCGATTAAACTTTTTTTTACCAGAACTACTTCATAGGTGTCCCGTTATTCAGAATTAAAAGCCACCCCGCCAGCCAATCAGAAAAGAGTATTTCTTCTCTCCGGGTGATAACATGTGATAACGGCCACTGACAATTACTGGTGAGTGTGATTGGACTTACTGGTAATGATTGGTGGATTAGATTGGTTCAATTTGTTCTGGTTTGGTTTAGTGATTATTTTTTAAATATTCATCATTTTCATCGGATGGTGTGAGAGTTTGATTGTACAAAACTCTCCCTCTGTAGGTTGCTAGAGGTATGGTGAGGTTAATGGTTGCACAGCATGTTGGATTTGTAAGCAATACTGTAGACACCCCTAAAATGGCAAAGGGTGTACAGAGTAGATAGGGTCATCTATGTGTGTCTCTGTGGGGTGTTGTGTGAGAGAGAGAATATGCGGTATGTGTGTGTTTGCATATGTACTGTAGGAATGGAGAAGGAGATGTTTTAACATGCCCTTAAGAAGACACTTTCTCACAACCTCTCCCAATATCTATCTACGCACGTTCACTCTTTTCTTCTTGACATACGGATCGGGTGATTTGTGTGTGAGCGTATGTGTGTGTGTGTGTGTGTGTGTGTCTGTGTGTGTGTATGTGTATGTAATCCTACTTTGTCTCTGACTCACTCTCCATAGCGATCCTGAAAGGATGAGTCAGCCCACTGCGCCCTGAGTGAGGCTTCAAGACAGTCTAGTTAAATACAATAGTGATTTAGTATTGACAAAGACTTCCCATACCCTGACCTTATCATTTGTGCCATACAAGCACACTATCTGGATATGGGAATAGGCTGATTTATCCAGTCCCAGATACATGATGTTAACTAAAATACGTGAGAATAGGCTTAGAGGGTCAGAGTCGAACGCAACAAAACCCCCCGTCCCCCTAATTTAGAAAAAAAAATGAAAAACCTTGAACTGACATAATGGAAGACATGATTAAGTGTGAGAGGAGAGAGCCTGAGGAAGCAGAGTGATTTATTGTCTTTTTATTTTATACGAGTGCTGTTCTTGTCTAAGAACATGTCCAGCATTGTTTTTAACAGCTTTGAAGACCCTCCGTTGCTCCTCATTCTTCAGTGGCAGCAAACTATTGATTTAATTTGGCCCAAGCTCCTGTCATTACTGAGAGGTCATCCTCACCATGTTACAGATGTTTCTGTTACTAATGAATAGGCCGCCTGGTTTTATGAGGTTAAAGTTGAGCCCTCCTCACAGTACGCTGGGTCAGGCTTAATCTGTGGAAGGTGGTCAGGTATCACCTCACTCCGCCCGCTCAAGGTTACCTTGGCCCACTGCCACAGCGAACAGTTAGAGGAGAGCTGAATTTTAGGTAATAAGTTATGGCCTCGTGCTGAAAGAGTCATCTCTAGTCTTCTTTCTTTCTCTCTCTCTCTTTTTTTTTTTGCCCCATGTGAGAGACAGCTGGCCATTGGTGGTGAGTGGTCTCATTGACACAGCTAACATAATCACAGCCTTGTTCTTGGGGAGACCAGATGCTTTGTGCTTGTGTGGGAAAAAAAAAATCCAGATGAACTCAGTCATTTTCTTTCAATAATGGCTTGACAATGCATTGCATCTTATGTGTACGGTTAATGTAAGGATTAATTATGCTTGACTCTTGTATGTATAACATTGATTCCAATGAAGCGGATTTGATGGATGGAAACAGTTTGATGGATCTTTCACACTGAATATTCCCACATCTTCATTGAAACCTGTGACTCAGTTTCTGGTGGCTGCAGGTATCTGCTTGTTTTTTATCAAACGTATCAATCTTGGCCCAGGCCTCCTTTTGTGCATTGGTGGTTTGTGAGAAACATGAGTAAGCAGATTTCTTTGTTAATTTCAGTTCATTGTTAAATGTCACCCTGGAGCTCCGAGCTGAGAGACCATTCAGGTAATCTGTTATTTTCTCAGTGGTTCTGTGTACTGGGAGCCAGTAAATATTTTCTGCATGGCTGGTCCGTTTGATCTTGCTGCCCAGTCTTGCATTTCCACTTGGCACCAAGACTCCTTAAATTTACATATAATGGATCACAGTTAGTGGTCAACCCCCATGAAACCGATGTGTGTGGCAGTGGAAAGGGAAGTTGGATGAATCATGTCCCTGGGTAAATTTACTGATCACAGATTATGTGAGATTTGGACCACAGAGACGAACCAAGGTATGTTTCATCTAAAACATGGAAATCTCAGCTTCAGGGTAGTATTACAGATTCATCTTACATGCTATGCTATGGTATGTGGCAATTAGATTTTTTAACTATTTACTACTTCTTAACTTTTATCTATTCATGACATTTTCATTGCCACCCCAATTCCAAACAGTTCATTTGTTTACATGATTGATTATAATAAAAATGAGGACTCTGAATCCTATATTAGCATAGCTTTCTTTTTAGTCAAATGATAAGTCATTAGGATTAGGTTATGTGATACAAGGGGTGTGTGTATGTGTGTGTGTGTGTGTGTGTGTGTGTGTGTGTGTGTGTGTGTGTGTGTGTGTGTGTGTGTGTGTGTGCGTCTGTGCATGGGTATGTGTTTGAGTGTGCAAATGTATTTTCAGATGAGGCCCCAGCAACATGCATCTGTTCTCCACAATTCAAATGCCTACTACCTCTGTGTCTCTGTCCAGATGATTTTGCAGCTTGTGCTAAATGTATGAGTCTCTGTTCTCCAGGGCTACGCCGCACAACCTGAGCGTTGTGCTTGAGATTGCAGTACAGATGTCCCGCTACACTGTCCCGCCTGTACCTTCCTCCTACCAGCCACCTGGTCTGTCTCTGCTGTGAGGACATTGGCCAGATGATTGACATCCTGACTGATGGTGACAGATCCATGCTGAGGCTCTTCTCTCAGTCTGGATTTGAATGGCCTTTATTCATTGAAGGCCTTTCCTTTTGACACAGTGCAATCTTCTGGGGACCATTTAGTGACTCATGCCTCCAGGTGCTTTTGCAACCTTTCACAACACACGTATCAACAAGTAACTTTCTCAGGAAGAAACAATATAATCATGTACAGGAGTCCTTCGTTTACTTCCTTTCAACTTCCAGTTAACAGTGATTAAGGGCAATTCCATGAATTTTTTTTTTTTTTGTAACATCCATAACGCCAATAAAATGTGATGGTATGGTATGATGTGAATGATTACATGAAATTTGAGCATTTGCTATTTTTAGCTAAAGAATGTACATGAGAAAAAATGCACAAAAAATTAATGTTATCATTCACATCATAAAAATGCCAAGGCATTTCACTGGCGTTATGGATGTGACAAAAAGTCCATTTTCCATGGAATTGCCCTTCAGTAACAGCAGAATGCTATGCCAGCTGAAGTACTGTATGTGTTTTTGTGTAATCCTATGCTTTATTTTCCAATTTTTTGGCTGTAGATTCTAGTTTTCTAGTTTGTTTTGTTTACTCAGCCGACAGTCTGTCCTGCATTGACAACATAGCCTAAACGAATGCTAGGCCTATAGGTTTTTCTAACTTGTATGCTCGATTTGTTTGTGAATGAAGTTGTATAACTTGTATGCTATCTACTTTGCTTGTGAATGAAGTTGTAGCCTACTTTCCTTTTATTTGTTCAATGTCTGTTGTTGCCAGCGTCCTCTTCTATGCAGTGGTATGTTGGGGAGGAAGCACAAAGAAGAAGGATGCGGGGCGAATTGACAGGCTGGTAAGGAAAGCTGGCTCTGTAGTGGGAGCTGAACTGGAGTGCATCACTTCAATATCTGACAAAAGGACCCTGAACAAACTGATCAACATCTTGGACAATGAGTGTCATCCACTCCACAGCACTATTGTTAAGCAGAAGAGCCTGATCAGCTGGAGACTTCGCTCACTGCCTTGCACAACAGACAGACTGAGGAAGTTATTCATCCCCAGGGCCATTGAACTGTTCAATGCATCACTTAAGGGAAGAGGAGAAATAAACATTTTTCCACCACGAAAGTCCAGAACGACACCTGGACCATTATTTCTTACTTTTGCTAACCGTTTCCCAGTTGTACACTACCTACCAGTAAGAAACCTGCATCATTATCATCACATTATTATTCCCAAACCCCCATAAATACCATATGGTATTACATTGTCATTGCACAACAATAATAGACTGACATAAAGATAGACAGGTACTTGAAATGTAATCCCCAGGGGACAATAACTGCAGCGTTGTTGAATTAATTTGATATGAGATGTTATCTTAACTTATTTAGAGAAATGTGCCTTGTTGTTGGTACCTGCTATTTCATGTAATGGTATTATCATAATGGTATTATATGGTATTACATCATGGCATAGCACATTTGTCTTTATGGGGGTTTGGGAATAATGATGTGATGATAATGATGCAGGTTTCTTACTGGTAGGTAGTGTACAACTGGGAAACGTTTAGCAAAAGTAAGAAATAATGGTCCAGGTGTCATTCTGGACTTTCGTGGTGGAAAAATGTTTAACCCACTTTTCCCTAGCTCATTGAATGTACCGTAGTCCTACAAAAAAACAAATTATTTTGCTGTATGTAGTGCGTGAGCTTACTCGGTATGTGCCTTACAGCAGCTGCTAATGTTACTAGCGAAGTGAGGTTAGCTAAGTTACATACATGGATTTCCTACAATGTGTATACCATTGGATCACTTTCTACCTTTACTTATAATTTCTACATCTAACCAAGCACCAAATATAACATGCCAGTGACAGAATGAATGTATTAAGCATAATATTAAACTCACCGTTCTGTATCCGTCGTCTTCTTCTGTCCCCACAATAACTTTTTCTTTTGATTCTGTTTTTTCTGACAGTGTTTTTTCTGAGACCTGATTTTCTGAGACCTGACTCCACTTTTTCTGACAGCGTTTTTTCTGAGACCTGACTCCACTTTTTCTGACAGAATTTTTTCTGAGATCTGACTCCACTTTTTCTGACAACGTTTTATCTGAGACCTGACTCCTTAGAGATGTTTTTCAGAGGCAGTTTGGTTTGAAGCAGTTTTATCTGAGGATGACAGAGGTTTTTCTTACGCTGAGGCAGTTTTGTCTGAAGATGACAGAAGTTTTTCTGAAGCTGAGGCAGTTTTGTCTGAAGATGACAGATGTTTTTCTGAGTCTGACACCTGAGTCTGGTTTTTCTGACGCTGATGCAGTTTTGTCTGAAGATGACAGAGGTTTTTCTGACGCTGAGGCAGTTTTGTCTGAAGATGACCAATGTTTTTCTGAGTCTGTGACCTGAGTCTGAGGATGTCCTAAAATGAACACCGTACACTTTACCATTGTCTTCTGCCTCACTGTTTGCGTGCTTTATTAGCACATATTCACAACCCCTCCTTCCATGCCACAGCCGAACTGTGACCACACTTATACCTTTCTTAATATAGTTATTTATACATAGATATATTGACTTTATTCTTGCACTGTTGCACTGTTTGACTTACTCATTTGCACCATCACCATGACACTCATTCACAAAGAGCACCTTACCTTACTATGCACAGAGGACCACAGGCTCAGTCCCTGCTTCAGTCATTGCAAGCGCACCTGATTGATTAATCACCTACTATGTGGATACTGTTTTTTAGAATTGATTTAGATTAAGTTTTATTTAGTATAATTTGTATTTTAGTATATTTAGTATATTCTTTATCTTCTACAGTCCTTATTGCTTAGTTGTGTTTTTTTATATTACATAATTACTTTTTCTGCTGTTAGTGAATGTGTGTGTGTATGTCTGTATGCTACTGTGACCTTGAATTTCCCCTAGGGATCAATAAAGTATCTATCTATCTATCTATCTATCTATCTATGTGCATGTTGAACGATGCTGGCAAGCGTGTCCCTGTTTCCCTGTCATCATGTCATTGCTCTCATCTCGTTGACTGGTTGTAATCTCACCCGAAGTTGCTGCACCTCCCAATGAGGTTGTCTGAGCTGTTAGATCTATACAACATCTACTTCCGTGTAATACCATGGGCTGACACTAGATAGACCAGTCATTACTTTTATAATTATGGGGCAACGCTTTGGGCGAATTTGTGATGTAATTCACTGACAAAACAAAACAGGCATGAGGGGAGATTTTCTGACGTTTCAACAACGATACAGAGTTTGCTATCGTGAGAAGTCGCCAGTCGCTAGATGGCATTTTCTGTCGCTGGGATGGTCAAAAGTCACTAAATCTAGTGACAAAGTCGCTAAATTGGCAACACTTTCCCAGTCCTCCTGTCACTGTGTTGACATATTTTGTGCCGTGCACCGTTATGGACTACTCCATTTCATTGTGAAAGTAGGGGGTGTATGTGTAGGGACAGATAACCATGAACTTCAACATATTTCTTAAGAATATTAATAAAATGCTTTTGAAGTGTTCATGATGATAAGGGGCTTTTTATTTTCTTTTGTTTTTGAGGTTCGTTGGGCGCTCCTCTACTACGACCGCTGTTAAGGCCGCCACTGGTCCTTTGCCATCCAAAGTGGTGCAAGACTAGATAGATGATAGATTTATGAAGTCGCCTTCCCTTTGTTTCAGAGCATTAGAAACAGTAACCATAGGTAAAATGCACACACACACACACACACACACCACACACACACACACAGACATATATAATAATTTCTTTTCAGAGTCACCAGGAGAGATCAAAGTGTTACATATCTTTGTCTAGTAAATTTCAGGGTAGCACAATGGCTGAAATAAGTTTTCTCCATGAGCACAGAAGGAAGATAGCAAAAACAGGTGGTGAAGTTAACCTGACAATAATATTTTATGAATATGACCTCTGAAGTTGTATTGAGACATGTAATGTGAGGTTTTTTGCGGTTAAACTGCCTGTCAACAGGTGTTCTATGTTCAAAACAACTTAACACATAAAACAGAGCTCCCCAGGGTGTTCAAGCCCCCCCCCCCATATCTTCTCAACATCGATGCAAATGCAAACATTACCAATATGGTTTCTCAAGTCTGTGACAACAATTCGTTTAATAGTAAAGATAGTGAAGATAGGATGTGTGATACATGGGGCATTACCAATAGGTCCTGTGTTTCAATAGTTTTAATTCATGTTCCAGAAAGGTGTGCTCGTGGCCATAATATAGTTACTGACTCCAGATTAATAGGAGCACCTGTGGGTCTCTTAGCCCCTCTTTCTCAAGCAGAGGACACTGTGAGGTTTTATGGTCCCTCTCAGCAGCCATACTTCAACACCATTCAGATGGCAACACCTGGACCTTACCTGACAACGCCAAGCAGAAGATATCACACATCTGCATACTGTATCTATGCCATTTGTGTTTATAGTGCCACAAACACAGATATTGTGTGTTATTTTTCTGACTAAATAGACCTTGATTCACTTGTTTTGCATTTCTATTGTTTGCTATTTCATGAGCGCCCTAAACTGTTCAAATATAAGCGGTGAGGGTGGTCCCCTAAACCAGTGTTTTTCAACCACTGTGCCGTGAGAGATCATCAGGTGTGCCGCAGAAAATTACCCAAATGTCACTCACTGGTCCAGAAAAGCAACTGTTGCATCAAAGAATTTATAACCACATGCTCTCATTGATTGTATGATTGCACTATTTGCGGTATGCAGGCATTGTACAACGGGGGCCCCATATCCAGTATGCACAGAATCATCACATATCCAGTTCATAACAACAATTAAATTAGATATAGTCACCTACAAATGAAACAGAGGGCGCTTGTGTTATTGAGCAGGTCTTGCATAGAAGCCATAATAAGGCCATATCTGTGTATTATTTGAAATTTTAGGCTATGGCATGTTTATTTTTTCTTCACACAGGATGTTAGTGTGCCGTGGGACATTTTAAGTGTCAAAAGTGTGCCGTGGCACAAAAAAGGTTGAAAAACACTACCCTAAACAATGACCAGTTGGCTGTAACATTAGAATGCAATAAATATTAAGTTAAGTTAAAATAGAGACATTTATGTCTGAACTGATAGGATGTTTGTATATATCTCTCTCTCTTTCCCTCTCTCTCCCTCCCTCCCTCTCTCCCTCTGTATGTTTGTGGTGTGTGTGTGCGTGTGTGTGTGTGTGTGCGTGCGTGCGTGCGTGTGTGTGTTTGTGTGTGTGTGACCAAATTGCCACCCATGGCCAGTGATTGTGGCATTAAATGAAGGCTCCCAGAATCCTGCAAAAAAAATCATCATCATCGACATCAACACTGATTTGAGTATCCAACTTAATCAGTGGTCCAAACATATACCAACACACACACACACACACAGAAAGACTTTCCCTATCTTGGCATTGCCCAATCAGCTGGGAGACTGTGATGCAGATGAGAACTCAGCAGTTAGTATGTCAGGCTTAACCTCATCATTAACCCGTGTGGCTATTGCACATGAGGCAAAAATGCTCTTAGAAAATGGCATGTCATAACATTCTGATTTATGCCCTAAAAGTCATGTGGCATGCCCTTGTGTGTTTAAATTTGTCATGTTTTTAATTTTCACTGAAAGAAAAAATATACAAGCATAATGATTTTCAGCCTTTAAGGCCATTGCTTATTTTCAGTGAAAAAACATGTTAATGAAAAAAGAAATAGTTAGACATACTACAGTACCCCTCCTCTTTTATATCCTTCAAGGTTTGGGTCAAATTGAGGCACGCAGATGCACAAAAAACACTTAAATATACAGACACACACACACACACACACACACACACACACAAAGACTGAAATATTCAATTTACATAAGTATTCACACCTTTTGTTATGACACTTGCCACTCTGGTGCATCCTACTTCTATCAATGGTCCTTGAGATGCTTCTACAACTTGATTGGAGTCCACCTGTGCCTAAATTAATTCACTGGACATTATTAGGAGAGGCACACATCTTTTTATTTAAGGTCTCACAGTTGATGGTGTATGTCAGAGTGAAAATCAAGCCACGAAGTTGAGTGAATTGTTCGTAGACCTGTGAGACGGGGTTGTGTGAAGACACAGATCTGGGGAAGGGTACAAGAACATTTCTGGAGAATTAAAAGTGCCCAAGAGCACGGTAGCCTCCATCATTCTCAAATGGAAAAGTTTGGAACAACTAACAGTCTTCCTAGATCTGGCTGCTCAGCCTAACTGAGTAATCCGGGACGAAGGGCCTTGGTCAGACAGGTAACCAAGGACCCAATGGTCACTGTGAATGAGATCTAGATTTCCTTTGAGAAGATGAGAGAAGTGTAAAGAAAGACAAAACAAAGATGGAACTATTTGGCCACAATTCCCAATGGAAGAAACCAGGCACTGAGCTGCACTGAATTGTCTTCACGCTTCTCTCATCTTCTCGAAGGAAGCCCTGCTATACTTGACGGTATGTAATGCATACTGTAGGTCCCTTCAACTATAGTTCTTCACCAGCATTATGAACAAGATGTTGCACCCTTTCAGACTGTTCGGGACATTATTTAGGTATTTAGAATCAATAGTAGAAATAAAATTTGTATAAAACCTATTCAACGCTGTCTTTATCTCAATTCCCAGATCCACCCATTTGCAGTGCTAAACCACGGTGAAAGAAAGGGAGAATTTCAGTGTTATCACTCCATATCAAAGTACGTTTCTCAAGCAGTTCTTGACCCAAAATGGCATTGACCCAGAAGGACAGTTCAGCGTGCCATCCCAGCGTGCCTATACGCATCCCATCCAAATATGGCTGTAATTTTGGAAACCCAAAGCTTTTCCGTTTAATTGGATGTAATTGGTCCTCAGCTCTCTCTCCATCTCTCATGGTGAGGCCATCCCGCAACATTAGCAGCCATGTGAGGCCACCCCTGTCTTCCATCTGTGGCTGTTACTGACACCCATTCACTCATGGTCCTTCTCTGAGCGTCTGCCTGAATTGAGCATTGTTAAAGAAGCACGCGTGTCATGGACCTCGGGTTTGAGGTGTGATGTCCTCCAGGGCTCTGTTGCTTGTATTCGTTGATGTGGTGAATTGTTTTATGTGTTTCCCTGTGCCACGTCAGCGCATGGAGACAGCAGTATTTAGTGGGTGGGTGACAGTGTTGCCACAGTTACCTTGAAAATGTAATCTGATTACTGATTATTGATTACTCCTTTAAAAAGTAATTTAGTTACTTTACTGATTACTTGATTTTAAAAGTAACTAAGTTAGATTACAAGTTACTTTATTAGTTACTTTCAGCAGCTGCCGACAACACCCCCACCGCCTCAACATAAAAATGATAACCGGTTTTGCCAATACTCCCTATACTGGAAGTGCATTTTAACAGTAATGCCAACAATGTATAGAAGACATCCCAACCTAACCTACTTAGATACTGAAATTCAGATGTTTGTTCAATAATGTCTAGTCAGTACACCAAATAAGGAAGGCCTATTGATAGAAATTGTGATAGTAAATTAGATTAGATTTTGGTAGTTTGGCTTTTTCATGTAGCCTTGGCAACTAGCCATCTAGTATAGGCCTGAGTAATATGCAAATTAAATTACACTTGGTAAACTCACCTCAACAAGTCTTTTGCAATCATTTAACCCGCTGTGAGCAATGCAAAGTCACTGTTACACAGTGCAGTGTGCAAGACTATCATTATGTTTTACTCTTTTATGAGACAATTGGGTACACTTTTTGTAGTCTGATGTGAAATGGGTGTTAAATGTTACTTTTTGAGGGGCACTGACTCTGCCATGACGCTCCTGTTCCTAGATACACTAACTGAACTGATTAATTAAGTTCGGGAGAAAAGAGATATAAGCTAAGCCCACCTACACTGAAAACTGATTGGTTGATTTAGCAAAACAGACCATGCTCTCTGTCTTGGATGCGCTTGCAGGCACACACGCACCACTCCTCTCTCTCTCCGTTGTGTGCGCGTTAAACTCCAAGTAACTCAGATGCACACGCGATTTGAAGTCCGGTCTGGCTTGCGTGCTCTTGTTCGCTCTAGGTTCCGAGATATTTTATGTAATTTGCGGGCGTCAGGATATCAATATGTGGGAGACTCCCAAAACTTCGGGAGACTTGGGATGTCTAGCTAGACAGCACTTTGTCGCCAGCACAGAATGTACAATGTACTTTAAAGGGGAACTTGGCAACTATTTCAACGTAATAAACCCGTTTAGAAATCATTTGGATGGTTAAATGACCTGTTCCGGTGAAAATGGTGACTTTTCCCGCTGCCCCTAGCGTCCCCAGGCGGAAAACCAACCTTGCAACATTGAGACTACCGTCCCGGAAAGAGAAGTGAGAAACAAGAAACTTGTTTTAAATCGTGTTTCTTACCTTGCAACATCCACACTGTCTACCGAACTTATGCTAACCGTTTTGCCAGCTTGTAAACAAATCCATGTGCTTTATCGTTACCTTTTTCCCCGGTTTGAAATAGCATAATGCACAATTTCTCCAGCAGAGGGGGAAATCCTGCCAAGTTTCCCTTTAATGTTGTCATGTTTAGCTGACACAAACTCAAAATAATGACTGTATAGATAAAATGTGTATCTTTCTCCTCCCTCCATTGTTTGCGTTTGTGTCGCTGCGTGGTTTTACACGTGAGTTGTCCTCATGCTGAAAAGGTTGGCATAGCCTACATGACGTTAATCCCTGAGACAAAAAGAAAGCAAAGAATAAATCTTTTTATTAAGGAAAATGACAAAAATAATAACGCACAATGACTTAGATAAGTTACTTTAATCTGATTACTGGTTTGTAAAAAAGTAGCACGTTAGATTACTCTTTACCGAAAAAAGTGGTCAAAACAGACTAACGCGTTACTGGCATCACTGGTGGGTGACGGGGTACAATGGCCTTAATGCCCAGGCGAAATGTTTGGGCCCATTTGGGCAGTGTCGCTAACTCCATTTGGGCAGTGTCGCTAACTTCATATTTCTGCCCAGATTCCTGCGGAAGAAAAATTGTTTGCTATGGGACATACTTACCTTTTAATAGCATATTTTAATAACTTGCGATAAACAAACATGTTGATATTATCGTAACATCAAGACTAGAAAAGGACTGACCTAAAAACGCTTGGATTGCCATCTGACATTAAACGATCTAGATGATAGGAGCACATCGCATCTCCAGTAAAACTCCCATTTTAGTCTCCGACTGTGAAATCACTTGAAAATTGTATGGTGTATGGAGGCCAGCATTAATCATAGTGTAAGGTGGTAGTCTGCACTATCTTTTCCTCATCTTGATGTTAGTATAATATCACACATAGAGTTCATTGGGTCAGTTTCCTGTACATGTGTTTAGGCTAGTCCTGAACTAGAAGTTCAATGGAGATTTCCATTGAAAAAAGCCTCTAGTCTAAGACTAGGCCTAATCCATGTATGGGAAACTGGCCAATGATATCTCCATATGTATTTTATAATGAGCACTTCACTCATGAGAGAAATAATAGTTGAAAATGAATGTGGAGTTATCTGCTACTTACTGTACACATCTGACCTTGGCCCTTCACTGGTTTTAACTTTGTGTTTAGATGTCTTACTGAGTTAAGATGTGCATAACCAGAGGAAGTCTGGGAGAAACATCCAATAAAATCCCTTGTTGTTAAAATGGGAGAAACATCCAATAAAAATCCCTTGTTGTTAAACGCAAAAACGAAAAGTGATACATTTGCAGCAACTCTGCAAGCAACTCTACTTCAAAGGCGGCACAATTTTTTTATTTTATTTATTTTATTATTTTATTTTATTTTTATTTTTTTTACTTCAAAGGCGGCACAACATTTTTTATCAAGATCCACAGAGAGCTCCACTCTAGATGCTGGCACGTCTCTTACAAGGTGTCAAAAAGGTTTCCCAATCTCTGGTTCTCCGTCAGAGTCTCCAGGTGGTCTCTGCTGTAGGCTTTTTGTAATAATTATAAGCAGGGCAGGGACACCCCGAAGAAACATTTATAGTGAAGTCATTTTTACAAGCGGCTACAACCTTTACCTGACCATGTTTACGGGCCCATAATCACATGTATTGCTTTGTGCGCTGAAAAAAAAAACATTTACAGCCAAATCTGTTCTTACCTAGGTCATTTCTGGGAACCCTTTGCAATCTGACCTCATACTCTCCAACGATAAATACATTACTATAATGAATCTAAATTAAATTAGTACAAACTAATTAATACTCTGACACAGTTAGTTTTTCCCCATAGCTGTTCCAACAGCTTTATCTTTTGTACAGGGCAGCCAGCCTGAACAGCATTATCCTTCATGCATTCTTCAGGGTCTTAACTCCCTCTGCACTGACAGTGGGCCACCGACCACAGTTTCATTATTCTCATTTGCCGTCCTCCAACCCCCATTCCTGCTGCTAGATATTTGCTCTCCATCCCCACCCTTACTGACAGCTGGTGACAAATGGATTGAAACCTAGTGCATCACATCCTCTCTCTCTATACGTCAATGGCCTTGGCCAAAGTTTACAACTTCATAGGGCAAATGTGCTTGTAGAGGAGGACACACAATTATTTGCCCACAAATGTTTCAAATTCCTGATGCTGTCGCAGCTTAAGGCATTATTATTCCCCCACAACATTCCGGACATGATTGAGAAAACACTGTCAACTCTGGATTATATTTTCACCTTTGTTGGTTGGTTGGTTGTTAGATTATAGATAGATAAATAGAGACACTATTTTCATGAAACTTGATGGAAATGTGCAGCAAGGGCAAAATAATAATTAAATCGAGGAGCGGATTCAACTCACTACACACATTTACTTTAGCCAGAGACTTTATAATGAGGAGACACAGCAAGACACAAGAATCCTCCATAGAAATGTATGACGTTAGTTCATAGCGCCAATATTGTCTACACCTATCCCACCGCAAGTAACCTACCATGTCCTTTATAGCCTTTTTTTAATGATTTGGGGGATATATTTATACTGTTCAATTCAGATTTAAACATAGATTCAGATAATGGACTTTTGGATTTTTATGTCAATAGGACCTCCTATACATATGCCTCCCCATTTATTTGAATAGGAAAATAGCTGCCCAATATTACTATCCGAAGCCGTTACCAAGTGATGGGACTTGCAAGGAGCCCTAGTTTATATATTTAAATCGTTACATTAGACATAGAAGAGATTTAGAAAGTAGGCTAAGGGTGGCAAAATATCTTAACAGCACATGTGAAACTATCAGCTCTCGGCTCTGCTCTTTTGGCAAGACACAGATGATCTAATCTGGGTTTGAAGCCATGGAAAAAATATGATGCCTTCATGATGCATTTCAGTTAGATTGCGGCATTGGACTTGCTGGAACCTTCTGTGTTGCAGTGTGCCACGGGAGCCAGACTTTTATCATACGTGCCCACACAGTAGCTGATAGCACTCTGACGCAGTAAAGTGTTTGCTTGGGATGGCACTGTGCCACCACAGAAGAGGGTGCCAACCAGCATGGCAGACATGAGGGAAAACAAGGGGAGTGATTTTAAGGTGCTACAAGCGATGTTGGGTAATGTCACTTCTATTGATGTTCAAACAAAACAGAGAGCTAGCTCGCTACTCCCTCCTCATGCAATTGAAACTCTCCCAAACACGCATCTCATCGATGATTTGCTGGAACAGTTTGTTATGTTTTTATGGGCAAGGTTTGCCTAAGTTGTTTTGTGGCCGTTTTTGGAGCCTAGGCTGTCCACGGAGACCGCGGTTTTTTACAGTGTATTCAGGGCACAGGCAGCTATGGTGAGGTGATGTTAGCTGTATGTGACAAAAAAAAATGTTTAGCTTAGAAACTGTGTTACATCGCTTATAGCACCTTTAATGCATATGTCTCCCTCCCACCCAGGGGGGAAATACGTAGAGATGTAGATTATGCAGCGCTTCACCCAAGCTGGCATGCTGTTATTTTATGTTTAAAACATCCAGGATTTTTTCCCTCATGTAAAGGATGATATTTTGCTATGGTAAGTAAAAAATCATATTGGCAGTCAACGGGTACAAGCACATATAGATGTCAGGAAAAATTTGGGACATTACCTTTTATTTATTTAAGACGTGTCTTTGTAATATGTTAAATAAATGTAATGTTACCACCAGGATTGAAGTGGTAATGAACATGTCAAGAGGGAATCCTTTTTGTGGTAAATTCACTTGTGAAATTCAGGCTTTTCTTTCAATGCCAGATCCATGTCGGTTTGGATGTGTTAAATGAAAAGACAGAGAGAAAAGAATATTCAAAACATGACACATATTGACACACAGTGTAGTTCTACAATCACGTTAATTTGAACCAATTCCACAAGATCAAACAGACAGAAGACAGAATTGTGGCCTGTATATTTTAATTAAAGTAAGGGCATTTGTGAGCTTCTCTCTCTACATGGTTGAAGTGCTTTAATTGTTGTGAAATAGAGGCAATAGAGGACCATTATGCAGTCATGCATAAAATTTAGTGCTTACTCTTAGATTGACTCAGTTTCTAAACTGTGCCCTTTTTTATTCTCTATATAATAGTTACATTAGCATATGCATTTACCTTATTCTCTAAAGCTAATAAGGCTGTTAATCCAAATAGTGTATTGCCTGCATTTATATACATACATCAATACTGAGACATTACTGTGAAAACTACTGAGTAAAGATTCCTACTCTTCATCAAAATGCTGCATGTAAATGCCATTTTATCTAATGCACAGCTTCAGCAGCCGCACAACATCCAGCGTGTCTATGTCTCACTAGGAGTCCCGGCCCTGTCAGGAAAACGTAGGCCTGAGTGGCCCAGATAACCTCTGTGTCTGAACAGAGCCACCACTCTTTCCACGTCTTATCTCCACAACGCCTCTGCAAGGTGGAAAGTGGGAAGGAGTCGGTGGGAGGACAGGGGGCAGGGGGGCAACTTACTGGTTGATGCCCTGCTGTTTCTCGTAAAAACACACCCAACTGAAGTACACACCACACACACACACACACACACACACATGCACACACACACACTCACACAATCTGTTTGAGATATCAGTTTATTTTCAGCCTAAAGCAGCTATCTACTGGTCAGACATGCACTGGAGTAGATGACAGGGAGCAGCTTGGTCTTCCAGATGACCATACTATAGTATACTAAAAATGATCCTACAATGTATTTGGATAAGAGAAGTAATTTTGCAAGCTTTGTGTACAATGTACACTTTGTGTACAGAGTAACTACACAAAAAAGCATATCTAAGGCCTAAGACATGGCTTTTCCCACTGCCATACATGCGCGGGTGGGGGAACTCTCACCCAGGATAGAAAGGTCATTGTTCGGTCTGTCCAGCAAGGGTGACTTGGGGACAGGGTCACAGACGTAAAGCTGTTCTCCGGGGAATGCTGTGTTCCTCTCTCGCCCACAGAGTGTTATGGTAACATTTTCGCCCAGCTCATTACTCTCCTTTCTTCACACCTACGTTTCCCCTCCCAGACCATGAAGCCAGGACCTCCCAGGCTGGGTTCCTGCACCGGACACCTCTTTGACACAAGTCCTGATAAAGGCCTAGTTTATATTCCTGTTTTCAGTGGAACACCGTGGGTGTGCATGATGGAGCAACATGGGAAAGAACCCCAAAGCCTGTACTGATGACAGATGGAGGAATCAGGTTAATCAGCAGCCTACACTACTGACTCCAAAAACTCCTGGCAATTTTATAATGATAAAAGCATGTCAATTCTTTGACAAGGACTGATTGAGTATTGAATAGTTTTGATATTATTTCTGGTCAGTGATGTAGTCTAGCTGTAGTGGGTATACTGTGATCAACCCCAAATGTTAATATCCTTGCCTATTTTAAGTGAGTATACTGAGATGGTGATGCTTTTTAAGTGGGTATACTGCGTAGTCCTGCATATCACGTAGACTACACTGCTGTTTCTGGTCAAGGCAAGTTTCTTATTTTTCAGACACATATAAACCTACACCTATCTGTGTACAGGACTACACAAAAATTGCTTGCCCGATTGTCATGAAATTTGGTGGAAAGGTGTGGAATGAACCAATAACAAACCCATTTAATTTTTCTGCAGCGCTGGCTCACGGGGCAGCTCGACAAATATTGTCTAACTTTCGCTAACACACCAAGATATGGCATTTGACCTTTGGTCAAGGTCTACTGAAATATGTGACTAGGTGAAGAAATATTGGTGCTCTGTAGTAACCTATACCACCCAAAGTTCTGTTGCACTGTTATTCATGTTTAATTTCACACGGATTCTCACCATAAGCAAGGTTTGTCTTGAGGACAAAGTAAATTGAATCCTTGTCAGGGTTTGTTGCTAAAGATTCAGTGTAAAATATTTCCATATGCCATGTCTTACCAGAGGCCAAAATGAGGTTTCCATTATATCTCTGTAGACTAGCCATACTGATTATGTAAAACCTCAAAGGGGGGTTTATAGAGAAAGACATAGGTAATATGTCATGCCGGCCAAGAGCATGGAATCCCTGCTCGGATTTGGATTCTGTTTAACATGCATACATTCAACAGTACAAATGCAATGTTCCACAAAGAATTCAATTAAATTAATTTCATAATTATTTATATAGTAACTCACATTTTGTCAAGGTGTTTTATAACAAAATGAAAAGAATACAAATGTAGGGACATTGTGT